>NC_051161.1:156592971-156892971 GCF_013339745.2 Dermacentor silvarum
AGATAATCACGAAAATCCCACGCAGCCAAAAACCTAACCTCCAAGACGTTAAAAAACAGGAAAATAAAACGCAGTGCCATTGTGGAGGACGAACGGTGCGACCGTGACCAAGTGGGGTGAAGGACGCGGGGGTTCGAGCAGAGACGCAGGCAGAGCGCCACACAAACTGGAGGTGAAACAGCGACGTGGGAAAACTAAAGGCGACGAACTGTTTTTTTTTCTTTTTTAAATAAAAAGGATGCTGCTGTTGCTGGCAACGGCTACCCATTTTTATTTGGTTTATAATACATTAGTAATGTATCGATTCTTGACCTACGCCATTAATTCCTAAGTGAAACAAGAATATTTGTAGCAGCACTAAAGTTTCTATCGGAAAGTTCTCGTAACAAAATGCACGACAAACTACATGGTTGCTAAATAAACTGATATACATGGGCAGACAAAAGATGACATTTCACTCGACTCGCAACTAAATTTAATTGGGAAAAAAAAGAAAAGAAACAAAACATGCTTCAATGGAAGTGCCGAATACCATGCATAGAAAACGACTTCTAGAAGGTCCCCTTCGCCAACTTGGATTGAACATTACGTTACCTATCATTCTACCTCTGGGGGCGTCGGCACTAGGACACTGTAATAGGAACGTATGTGATGCCATATTTAATTTTGTAATGGAAACAAAGAGATGCCATGCTAATTTTTTTCACAAGACAACAAAAATATTTGCTTCCAATTTTAAGATGCTATAGCATAAAAATTAATATTAACGATTATAATTCATTGATTATCTCATTCTTAAGTAATAAAATCCCATTTAGGTATCCTTCATTTTTCTTTCCACTGCCGCCCGATTCATGGCCAATCCCCCGTAGTGGGTTGTGCTATATCTACAGGCACCAAACCAAACCAAAGCCGAATGTGCACGCTGCTGTCATGTACGAGTATGTATATACCGGGGGTTTCTGCGAACACATTAATCAGTTTTTTAAAAATCTCCTGCGACAGATAACACAATTTTTAAACCTTGAGGAGCTGGATTGCTTAATGGAGAGGGGGGGGACATTATTTACACGAGAAAATTAACTGTATTGCGGACTAATAAACCAAAATTCACGAATTAATTTTTAGCGAATTACCTCACGACACACATCGCAGTTAAAAAATTCTAGTCGGGGGGTTCGCAAGGCGGATCCCTTTACTTTTTTTTAACCGCTTTTTTCGCGCATTGAAGCACAAGGTAACTGGAACGCCCACGTATATCGTTCCACACTTTGGGAAAGAACATCTCAAAACTGCAGCTGTCATCCTGGAAATTCATTTCAAGTGGATATGGCTTGCAAGCTCACCGGCTACAATTTATAAATTGCAATATCAGCCGTAAAGTAAGTAATTGGGAATTTGATACCGTATTTATTCAAATCTAGGCCGATAGTTTTTTTTTCAAATAATCACATACGAAACTCTAGGGTCGGCTTAGATTCGAGGATTTTCCCGCAGGGGCGTCTGCGCAAGTAGGCGTTTGGTGTGTTGCGACACCACGGACCCGAGCACATGGGGGTTGGACCCTCCCGCGTCTAACCGTGCGCGGCTTAGCCGTGTCCGGGGAAAAGGGGATCCTGGAGGTTGAGCCGAAGCCGGGTGTTTGGACCTTTATGGCCCCCTGGCGGACGCAACACACCTCTTTGGCCTCGGCTTCACGTAGACGGCACCCCCGGACTGACCCACCCGGGGGGAATCGGTAGTTGCCCTTTCCTGTCCTTCTCTCCCAATCTTCGTCTTTCTCTTTCACTTTCAATCTTTCCTGTCCTCTCTTTATTTTCCTTTTACTTCCGATTTCATGGGCAGCAAGGGTTAACCTTGTGCATTATATCCAGCCTTGGGTATAGGTATTTGGTTATAGTGGGGATGCACCGTTGGCGTGCACAGAACTGAATAGTTTGTCCTGTGTCGTCCCCTAGTTGGGCTCCATGGTGGGTGGCGGCCATCCCTGCCGAATATAGGAATCTCTTAATGGAATCCAATTTCCCCCCACTACCTGATCGCTCCCTCAAGAGGGGGCGCACCGATGCAAGCTTCAATTTTTTCATGCAGCCGAAAGAAACATTCCCAAAGTACCACGTAATCCACAGTCAGCATGAAACCAAGACAGTCCGCACAATATCTCCTTTTGTTGTGTCAAAATCTTTGACAGAATCGCTCGGCCCAGGCTACAAAGTAACTAAGATGGGAAGCGGCGACCTTCTTCTTGAAGTTCGAGACAAGACCCAGTACAGCAAATTAACAAAACTCATTGCTTTTGGAGACATTCCCGTATCAGTGGGCCCACACAGATCATTGAACACTGTCCGCGGTGTCATCTCTGAAGATGACCTAATTGACCTTAGTGAGAGCGAGCTACTCGAGGGGTGGCAAGATCAGAATGTAGTAAAAGTACAAAGAATAACCATCAGACGCGATGACAAGCAAATCCCGACGAAACACATAATCATTACCTTTGGAACAAGTAACCTACCAGACTCAATAGAAACTGGATACTGCAAACTCCGTGTACGGCCATACATCCCGAATCCGCGCCGATGCTTCAAGTGTCAGCGGTTCGGGCATGGTTCGCAAACCTGCCGAGGGCGCACCACCTGTGCAAAATGTGCATCCAATGAGCACCTATCTGACTCCTGCACTTTCACCACCCGCTGTGCTAACTGTGACGGAGATCACCCCGCGTACTCCCGTTCATGTCCGTCTTGGAAAAAAGAGAAGCAAATCATTGAACTCAAAATCAAATTTAATCTGTCGTTCCAAGAAGCACGCAAGCGTTTCTCTATGCATAACCAGTCTAGTCCGCCCTACACCGATGTGGCGCGCCGGGGGGCAGCGCCACGTCATTCGGCGGCCGCTCAAGTCACACGGAGTGTGACGGCAGCCACACCATCAGCCCCCTCGGCTGGAGCAGCCAGCGCTGTTCCGCCCCCTGCTAAGGAGGGCCAGCAGACCCGCGGGCCTGCCGGACCCAGGGCCACTGCCCGTGCAGATAGGCCCGAAACCCCCGCAAACGTGCCCGCTGAGCGGGCACTATCCACCGCCTCAGATGAGGTGATGGATACAAGAAAAACACCGGCGTCTCAGACGCCCAAAGAACGGCGCAGCTCCCTCGAGCGCGCCGGGAAGAAAGGGAAAACCCCCATCACGGGGCCTGGAAAGGCCTCGTGAGCTAGCTTAATTTACCTCTCAGACACACAGCACAAAACACATATAAAATGGATACACAGATACTGCAGTGGAATGTTAGAGGTTTACTCCACAATCTTGATGACATTCAGGAACTCCTTCACAAGTTTAATCCAAGGGTGCTGTGTGTCCAAGAAACCCATCTTAATTCTTCTCATGCGAACTTTCTCCGGCAGTATGCCATTTACCGAAAAGACCGCAACGACGCCCTTGCCTCGTCGGGCGGTGTGGCCATAGCAGTAAATAAAGGTGTTGCTTGCCGGCAAATACAGCTTAAAACGCCTCTGGAGGCAGTTGCTGTCCGTGCAGTACTCTTTAACAAGATGGTAACAATTGCTTCACTATACATCCCCCCGAACTACCACCTATCAAAAGCAGAATTTCACAGCTTCATCTATGAACTGCCCGAACCTTATGTTGTCGTTGGAGATTTTAATGCACACAACACCCTTTGGGGAGATTGTCGCTGTGATGCTAGACGGGCGCTTAGTAGAAAACTTCCTCCTCTCTACAGATGCATGCCTACTAAATAAGAAAGAGCCTACATTTTACAGCGTGGCAAACAAAACATATTCATCTATCGATTTAAGCATCGCATCTAGTACACTCGTGCCATACCTAGAGTGGAACGTGATTAAAAATCCATATGGAAGTGACCATTTTCCTATCGTCCTAAAATTAACAAAAGCTGATGAGTGCTCTCCACGCGTCCCCCATTGGAAAGTCGAGTCAGCCGACTGGAAGCGGTATGAAGAACTCACGCGCATAAACTGGGAAGACATCTCTACGCTTCCTATAGATGATGCAGTGGCCTATCTGACGGCATTTGTTGTTGATACGGCGTCAATATGTATCCCCGAAACAAATGGTTCACCTTCCAAACGACGTGTTCCCTGGTGGAACGATGAATGTAGGGAAGCGCGAAAGAAACAAAATAAGGCTTGGAATCACCTCCGCGACTCTCCGACTACAGAGAATCTTATCAGCTTCAAGAAAATAAAGTCTGAAGGAAGAAGAACACGCCGCCGTGCCAAAAGGGAAAGCTGGCAAAGATACATATCTAGTATAAATTCTTATACAGACGAAAGAAAAGCTTGGAACAGGGTAAACAAGATAAAAGGCCGTGAAACTCATCCTCTACCATTAGTGAATACACAAGGAGAAACTCTTGAGGCCCAAGCTGATTCTCTAGGGGAACATTTTGAGTACATTTCCAGTTCATCCCATTATTCAGACACATTCCTGAGACACAAGCGACAAGCAGAGCGACTGCCTCTGGATCGGAAAGGAGACAGAAATGAACCTTACAACCGTCCATTTAACATGGCAGAATTTCAGGCTGCACTAAATTGTTGTAATAAATCGGCTCCTGGAAACGATCGAATAGTTTACGAGATGATAAAACACTTACACCCCGAAGCACACAAAAGACTCCTATCGCTTTTCAACGCCATTTTCTCTGCCAGCTATATTCCGTCCGCCTGGAAGGAAGCAATCATAATACCTATTCTTAAAGAAGGCAAGGACCCGTGTTCGACCAGCAGCTATAGGCCTATAGCCCTGACAAGCTGCTTATGTAAACTCTTTGAGAAAATGGTGAATCGACGCCTGATCCATTATCTTGAAATCAACAAAATAATAGACCCCTTGCAGTGTGGTTTTAGGGAGGGTAGATCCACAACTGATCACCTTGTTCGCATCGAGGCGAATATACGGGATGCCTTCGTGCACAAACAGTTTTTATTATCGGTATTTTTAGATATGGAGAAGGCATACGATACAACTTGGCGTTTTGGAATTCTCCGTGATTTGGCTGCAATGGGAGTCCGAGGCAACCTTTTGAGAGTGATTCAAAGCTATCTATCTAATCGCACGTTCCGTGTTAGGGTTGGTAATATCCTATCTCGTCCATTTACTCAAGAAACGGGCGTACCACACGGTGGTGTACTGAGCTGTACTCTATTCGTTGTGAAAATGAATTCGCTCAATACTGTCTTACCTAGTACGATGTTTTATTCGGTGTATGTGGATGATGTACAAATAGGTTTTAGATCATGTAACATTTCTATCTGTGAGCGACATGTACAACTTGGGTTAAACAAAGTAAGTAAATGGGCTGACGAGAATGGATTTAAACTGAACCCTCAAAAAAGCACTTGCGTTCTTTTCTCGAACAAGAGAGGTATACTACCTGACCCCTGTATTCATCTTAATGGACAACGGCTATCTGTGAGCCATGAACACAAATTTTTAGGCCTCATTTTAGACACTAAATTAACATTTATCCCCCATTTAAAATATCTGAAAGCGAAGTGTCTGAAGACAATGAATCTACTGAAGCTATTGTCCCGGACATCTTGGGGAAGTGACAGGGGATGCCTTTTAAACCTCTACAAAAGTCTCATTCGGTCGCGCCTCGACTATGGGGCTATAGTATACAACTCCGCTGCACCTAGTGCTTTGAAGATGCTAGATTCCGTTCACCACTTAGGTGTCCGTGTTGCTACAGGTGCCTTCAGGACTAGTCCTGTAGAAAGTCTGTACGTTGAATCAAACGAGTGGTCACTACATCTCCAAAGGACATACTTAAGCTTTGCCTACGCCCTGAAGGTTAAATCAGATAGTCAGCATCCATGCCATTCTACCATTCGCGACATGTCCGCGGCCAGGCTGTTCCGTAACCGCCCGGCCACTAGGCCTCCTCTGTCACTTCGGTTGGAAGCACTGTCAGAAGAATTAGGCGCCCCTCTTCTGAAGAATGTTCTAATGGCTCCTACTCGGCTGCCACCACCTTGGGAGTGGCAGAATATACAGTGTGACATTTCTTTTGCTGAAATATCGAAACGAGCACCTGATACACGTATACATTCACATTTTCGTGAACTTCAGGATAAGTATTCTTGTGCTGAATTCTATACAGACGCTTCGAAGTCTCCTGCTGGTGTTGCCTATGCAGCTCTAGGACCATCGTTTTTAATATCTGGTACATTAAATCCACATACAAGTATTTTTACGGCAGAAGCGTACGCGATACTCTCTGCAGTTAAACACATAAAACAAATGAACCTCGCAAAAGCTATTGTGTTCACGGACTCATTGAGTGTAGTCCGAGCTCTAATGAGCGTACGAAAAAACAAGAACACTGTTTTTAACGAACTATATGCATTGCTGTGCTCAGCTTATACGGTTAAACAAGTCATCGTCCTATGCTGGGTGCCTGGCCATAGTGGCATAAAAGGCAACGAAGATGCTGACGAGAACGCTACCTCAGTAGTTTTTAGCAACGCCGACAGAAACATACCAATTCCAGCCACAGACCTTAAACCATATTTACGTCATAAGCTGAAGAAGCACTGGCAGAAACAGTGGGATACCCAGGTATCCAATAAACTGCATTTTATCAAACCAAAATTAGGGCACTGGATATCAGAAAAAACAGCACGATACAAAGAAGTGCTCCTCTGCCGATTAAGAATAGGCCATACCTTCGGCACCCACTCTTACCTACTGACAGGAAGTGACACTCCGTCATGTCGAAGGTGTGGCGACACCCTTACAGTGCTCCATGTCCTCATCCAGTGCAAGGAAATAGAAAGGGAGCGTAAAAAGTACTTTTATTCTGCATATCGCCAGCATATCCTATTTCACCCAGCATTTTTTCTGAGCAACGAACCACTTTTTAACATAAACACAGTTTTTAGCTTTTTAGATGAAATTAACGTCTTAGAAATCATTTGGCCAGGTCATGTGTAGCACAGCCTAGTCTTCGAGGCTGTAGCCGCAGTGACATAAGTTCTTATACCACACGCCTCTCAGCTCTCTACTTCAAGAGCCCTGTGGAGGCAGTAGTCCTTGTATGTCATTTATTATATCACCTTTTCGTAGTGAAACTTTTATGCTCATTTTTATTCTATCATGAATCATTGTCATTCTATTTTACGCTGTTTCCAGCGACCCGTTCTTAGGCCTCTTTACAGCCACATAACATGTACATTAGCAACTCAATTAAATCACTTCATTCATAATAGATAAACATTTTATTACCATATGTCATGGCGCTCTTTGGCCATAGCTGGCCCTTGCGCCATTAAACACCACACATCATCAGATTCGAGGATTTAAAAAAACGCGCCAGTTTTTAACTGAAACTGATAAATATGGTGCATAGTTAGCGCCATCTAGAAAAGTCAGTATCGCAGCTGCTACTAGCCGCGCCAGTAGCCAACTGAAGTACACGAGTGACGTCGCCATTTTGACCAGCGTCGTATCGGTAGTATCGGTATAGGTGCAGCATCGGCGCGCGGTGTGGTGTTATCGTAATGGCACCAAATGGGCGATGCCACTATAGTGCCGCTTTCTAAACGAACTGTATTTACTCGAATTTAACGCGCACTTTCAACACGACCCTAAATCTGCGTTGGCATTTCAAAATGGCCGCCTCGCACGCGCGTCGAGCGTAGCTATCGTAGCATGCGGAAGCTTCCTCCGTGTGCTGCAGTACATGTGCTTAGGCAATAGTCTACCGTCTGTCTTTCAGAACGCTGTCAATGTCTCACTCGTTTAATTGCATGCCATGAAAGTTTATGCCAATTGGTGATGTTTGGTTGCATTCTATGCACAGCATGCCCATTTTTTGCTTAAAGGTGTCATTCAGTTGCACCGACATATTGAGATCATTTTCCCATAGCGCCAATCTGAGTAAATTGCGGATGGCACGGGTTTGTACGTTCGGGTAGACTGCATTTACCGAACGACTTGCTGGCGCGGAAGAGAGAATTTATCGACGCAGACAAAGCATGCGCTCATTTCGCGAACAGCGCCGCCCTGCGGCATCGGTGCGCTGAGGGGTTTTCACACCTCCCCTTCTAGCCACCCTAGTGCAGATCCACCAAATGGGCGATGCCACTATAGTGCCGCTTTCTAGAACTGTATTTACTCGGACGTAAATGCGCGACGATAGCTATCGTAGCATGCACTTCCGGCGAGTACATGAGGCAATAGAAGCATTGGCATCCCGCATATCTTGAAAGCAATCTCCGAAACTTGCGAGAGGGACTGGCGCAAACAGAAGGAGAGAATTTTCGCCAGCAAAGCAATGCCGAACGGTTTCAGTGGACCGCAGCAGGACGTAATGTGCGACGATCCACTCCGGCGATACGATCGCCTTGGCCCTATCTTGAAAGCAATCTGCGACGGGTAAGACGGGTAAAGTCCGCCGCGCGCCGTGTTTTCGCTGCGTTGAAGCGAGAGGCATGCTAGCACGAAGGCGCGCTTCGTCTCCAGCGTTCTGACAGTTCGTTTCCGCGGTCAATGAGCGAGATGTGTTCATGTTTGCTTGTGCGTGCGTGACACCGTGCTTGTTAATAGCAGTCTACTAATTTGCTATCGCATTCGATGCATCGCCTTTCGGGCGAAACTGCGACTTTTTTTTATTCATCGCAACTTCAGTGCATCGGGAGGAAATCTATTTTTCCAAATGACAGAAAGTTGTACTTCTGTTTGAAAGCATGAGGTGCGCGGTACTGTAAAGGACTTTTTTTTTTCCTCACGGAAAACGGGTGCGCGTTACAATCGAGGAAGCGTGAGAATCGAGTAAATACGGTAGTTGTGCTAGCCGTTGTTGCGACTCGGGGTCCGGGACGAGAGACTGAGTCTTGAAGCAGGCGAAGAGGGGACGAAAGCTTTATACAATATGTACAAATATGTACAGATATAGCAGGAATAGCAGGTAATAGCTGGTAATAGCTGCCCTTAGCTGGTGATAGCTGGTCAAAGCAGTAAGAGCGCACCAGACCGACGGGCCGGCCGGTGGCGACTCTCTGGCTTAACAATGGGCCAGTTCCTCCTTAAATGCCCTTGGCGGCGGCTCCTCGTCGACAGGAGGAAGAGGGGACGGTTGCTGACGTCACTCGCGTCGCATTGTGTCGTCGCGTCCCCCTGGCGACTCGTCGACAGGACCCCGAGGTGGCGATGATGGCCGGGGCTGCTTGCACGTCGGCAGGACACAGACGGGGCAGTTGCCGAGGTCCCCCCGCGCCGTATTGTGTCGTCGCGTCCCCTTGGCGACTCGTTGACCGGATCAAGACGGGGCGGTTGCTGAGGCACCCGCGTCGCATTGTGTCGCCACGTCCCGTTGGCGACTAGTCGGCAGGACCCAGAGGGACGGGTGGCGATGATGGCAGGTGCTATGGCACAACAGCACCCCCGCCGCCAGACAATGCATCCAGAGGTCGAGCTGTCCGACGCAGCTCGGAAGATTGGATGCGCCGGTTGGGCGACGTCTAGGATGGTCTGGAGGTATCGGCTCTGCCGCTTTTCCCGCCGGTGGTCTTTTCTGCTGCTCGGTCCTGATAATGTCCACTGGAACGACCAAGAATCCACAACGCCAAACCACTCCGGCCAAAGCAAGCACCCTCCGAATGCTCTCCAAACCGCCAGACCAAAATCATCGAACAAAGCATTTTTCGAGATCTGGCTACGCTAAACAAAACAAAACAAAATAAAACAACAACAACAAAAAATCCCGAACAACACGAGGCACGTATCGGAGAGTGAAATTCGAAATACGGACCCCTTTTTTTTTCTTTAATCGTCAATGCGTGAGGGTTTATCAAATCAGAATTGCGTCGCAAGCGATTCTCAACTGTAATGCGGGCGGGTTGGCAAAGATCAAGGTTGCCGAAGATGACTTAATTTTGCCTCCGAAAGCCGTGACGCAAAGGCTGAACGCCGCTAATGTTTGCGCTTGGGCGCCACTTCCCAAAAGCGCGGAATGACATCTGACGACTGTAAATGCCAACCGAAAGAGCCCGCCGCTTAGTGTTGTCTAAATGCACTCGGCGAAACGAGTACCACATTTTTAAAGCACAGAAGCGGTTCTAACAAAAAATAAGAAACTCACGCGAACGACATAAAAACAAAGGTGAATCAAAATTATATACTGGCACTTACAACTAACGCGTACAATACAAAAACCAAGTCATAATCGAAATTAAGAATTTAGGCTTTTCCTAACCTAGATATACGAACAATAACAAACAAATGAAAACACTGACGTTTTCTCTACCTGAGAGTTCAGGAATCAGGCCTCAGTAAATTAATGATCAACAAACTAAAACATGTCGGTGTCTCGCGAAAAGAAAGGACCAAAGCAATAAAAAATGCGCTCTTGGCATATCCACCCTTTCCTACGCTCAACACGCGACTCAACTTTAACGCAAAGAAACACGCCAAACAAAATGATTACTAAAAGGACAAATAATAAAATCGGCTTTCAAAGTACCATGTTCACAATCACTTGGTGCTCGCAAGCACACCCTTTCAGACGCGCTCGAGCGGGTCGCCCATTCTCGAGCGTACGCGTTGTCCACTCGCGACACCAGAACAAGGCTGATTTGCCGGTAGCCGTGACTTTCAAACTGCTGCCTCTAAACACTCGGGGAGGGGCGCATCCACGGACCCGCGAGCGCGCGGTCCCTTTGTCCGCTAGGCCGTCGCCTTTCCTTCCCCCAGGAAGGGAGCGGCCATTGAAGCAGACTTTCGAGCATACCCGACGCTTCGCTACGTTCCTTTGCTTACAATTCATTGATATCGCTGAGAACCGACGGAATTTGCGGCGTCTGAATTTCTGCGAAATCCTGCCTTTACCGACGCGTGTCACGCCTATTACACAACGCAGCAGCCGCCTAAGCTTCGGGTTCACCATGCTCCGCTTTTTCCTAACGGCTTGGCAGTTGGAGCATTTGACCTGGCTCGTATCGCCGCCCGAGTCCAACTTTCTCGGCTTGCGCCTTCGTCGTTTGCCCTCGGCGCGGCTCGCAAAGCTCGCGGTCTCGGCACTCGTACTCGCAGGTGCCCTGCCTTCTCGTCGCAACGACATAGCTCCGGGCGGCAAAACCAAGCTAGCCTCGTGGTCGTCGCTAGATGTCTGCACTTCTAGCAGAACATAACTGCATCCGACGCCATCTGAGCTAGCCGGCTTGCCCTGCGGTCTCTCCTTGACTAGCCTGAGCGTATCGCTGCCATCAAAAGGGCGCAGAATTTCTCTCTGGCCTCCGTCGTCAGCCACAATTTCCAAAGCGGCTTCTTTAGACAGCGGCGCAACAATGTCTTCGCGCTCGTCGATAAGCGTGTGCACCGATTGCACCATAGCATTTCCCTGGCGCACTGAGCTAGTAGCCATCTCAATACGCGGTCTCTCCTCGACAGGCTCGGCATTGTGGCTATCAAATTGGTCCTGGCTTACGACATCAAAATGACTCAACAAAGCCTTCTTAGCTTCATCGTAGTCCCGCTTCTCCTCATCAAGCAGGCTTTCCAAAACGCACGCGAGACTACAAGGGAGCAGCAGGATCAACCGCTCGGACCAGAGGTCCCGGTTGACACCTTCTCCTTCGCACACTTTTTCAAAATCAACAAGAAATTTAATCATATTCTCGCCCGCCCTGAAGGTGTGGAGATGATATCGTGCTGTGCGCCATATCCATGTTTGATTCTGTCGGCGGCTCTCTCGCCTTGCCTTTTCCTCGGGACTTACGTGCTCCTTTCCCTCTAGCTGGCGCCTCTCACGTCTCTCGCGTTCCTTTGCCTCCAGCTTTCGCTCAAGAATCATCTCCCAAGCCTCGTCGGCTTCCTCGATCGTCACGTCCTCTGCTCGCATCACGTCGAGAATCGCTTTCCTTGCTTTTTCGGAGCCGGCGGAAATGCCCAACTCCTCGCAAATTTGAATGAGGTCCTGAACTTGGAATTCCTCCATCGCGATCTCGTTCCTCGTGTTGCTTGCCCACAAAATTTACCCTTACCTTAAACTAGGATCCACTATTTAAGGAAGGTAAATTCGTAATCCTAGCCTACCAAAACAACAAAATACTCAAATCATAGCCTACCGACGAACAAAACACTCTCCTAACATCTGCCTGTGCTAGAGAGGTCTGGCGACCTGAGAAGCAAACATCGGGAACTCACCCAGCCAAGTGGTTGACGCCGGTCGATCTGGTAGCTGCCATCGAGCGGTGTAGCAGGCGTCTTCGGTCCTCGTATCTCGCAGCTTGCCATCCGCTGTTCAGATACTGGTTCGCCAATCCCATAGCTGCCATCCACTATTGCGACTCGGGGTCCGGGACGAGAGACTGAGTCTTGAAGCAGGCGAAGAGGGGACGAAAGCTTTATACAATATGTACAAATATGTACAGATATAGCAGGAATAGCAGGTAATAGCTGGTAATAGCTGCCCTTAGCTGGTGATAGCTGGTCAAAGCAGTAAGAGCGCACCAGACCGACGGGGCGGCCGGTGGCGACTCTCTGGCTTAACAATGGGCCAGTTCCTCCTTAAATCCCCTTGGCGGCGGCTCCTCGTCGACAGGAGGAAGAGGGGACAGTTGCTGACGTCACTCGCGTCGCATTGTGTCGTCGCGTCCCCCTGGCGACTCGTCGACAGGACCCCGAGGTGGCCATGATGGCCGGGGCTGCTTGCACGTCGGCAGGACACAGACGGGGCAGTTGCCGAGGTCCCCCCGCGCCGTATTGTGTCGTCGCGTCCCCTTGGCGACTCGTTGACCGGATCAAGACGGGGCGGTTGCTGAGGCACCCGCGTCGCATTGTGTCGCCACGTCCCGTTGGCGACTAGTCGGCAGGACCCAGAGGGACGGGTGGCGATGATGGCAGGTGCTATGGCACAACACCGTAGAGGCATCGTCAAACGTTCAAGCCGGGCGGAACTTCGGCATCGGTCTGTCGTTGGATGGGGCCACGGGAGATGGTTTTTGCGAGCGCCGCAACGTGCGCTCCTTCCAAAAATGCAGCATCTCTAATGCGCTGGGTGGTACTGAATATAGCGCACTGTTTGAAGATGTCAGCAGTAAGGAAGGTAGCGACGAGGCTAGCAGCGATGGTGACATAGAATGAGCTCGGCATGTTCAAATTTAATAAATGCTGTTTCATTTTGCGAATGCTGTCCTCGCTTTTTTCGTTCGGCCTACATTTGAGGTAAGTTTTTTTTTCTGACTTCGAACTTTTGGGGGGTCGGCTTAGAATCGGAGTCGGCCTAAATTCGAGTAAATACGGTAAGTGAATTTTCGTTAATTAGTTGAATATGTGTTTTGATTTCTCGTGCTATAGCAATGTCCGCCTCTTCGAATGATCTAGCTCAAGGACAAGAATTATGCTATTTGTCCCAGACGATCTTTATAAGTCTTCGTAGGAACACCAGAGTGATCATTTTGAAGTTTTAAGGAATTTTTAGAATTCGCCTGTGGCAGGTAGCATAATTCTTATCATTGAGCTGGGTTATTCGATGAGGCGGACGTTAGTAGCATGAGAAATCGAACGACATATTCAACTAATTAAAGAAAATTCACTCATCAAATTCTTAATTACTTTGCGGCTGATATTGCCATTCGCGAATTGTAGGCGGTGAGCTTGCGATACGTGTCCACTAGAAATTAATTGCCAGTGTGACACCTGCAGTTTTCAGATATTTCCCAAATTGTGGAACAATATACGTGGGCATTCCAGTTACCTTTGTTCTTCAATGCATGAAAGAGTGGTTATGTATATATGCCACAGCCGATTTTTAAAAATTCCATAAAAGGTAAAAGTTATCACCCGGTAAATATATATTTTTTTGTATTTTTTCTTTTCTTTGTGTGTGTGTGTGTGCGGTGGACTAGGTTGCCATGGACAATAAAAAATTAGCATCTGAGCAGTTTTTTACGTTAGCAAACTCTTCCTGCTTCCAAATTGTCCCGCCTTGCCCGTTGACCTCCAGCCTTTTTGGCGCCCTTTGTGTACGTCGCATCCCGGCACCCGCGCGTCCTTCCCGGACCCCAGAGAAGGCGTCCTTCACGCCTTCTCTCCCCCCCCCCCCCTCGCAACGATCAGTCACCTTGCACCAGTATGTTGCCCCATAGATTGTAACGTATGGGCGTGCGAATGAAGGAAATTTTGAACGCGGATCCAATACTCCACGTTTAATAATGAATTTGCAGCATTCACTATTTGACGCTATGGAATATTCGTGGCCAAATGTGGAGGTTAGGTCAGTGCGGAAGTACCGGCCAAAATGTTTCCGGGGTTGGGGGTTATCTGCCAAGGCCACCCTCTGACCTCTGGAACCGACAGTGCGCCGGTGCATCGAACTCCTCAACCTTTTGGTTGTTGCAATTGCACAGCACAGTGCAATAATTTTCCTAGCACTCATGCTGCCTCTCTGCCTTTAGTTGCTAACTCTCATTTTTTTTCTTGTGACTCTCCTTTTGCTCCGTTCTTCCCTTCCCTTGCAGAGTAGCATGCGAATACTACTATACACCGGCAGAGCTTCCTGCTTTCAAAGAACTCTCTTGCTATCTCTCTGTGTACATCGCAGCATCGGCTCTACTCTCTGCTTTCAAAGAACAACTCTCTCTTTGTGTACATCGCAGCTTCGGTTCTATTTTCATTCCCTCCCCTACTTTCCACGTTGTTCTGTATTCTCGACATCCCTGCCCTGTAACCTAGGTTTACATTTTGCTACCTGCAAAATAAACCTTCAGTTGAAAGTCGGCTCTGTCATCTGTGTCTCTCTTCGTGAGCTTGCTCATTGATTCCGAGATGGCAGCCAGCGCTATGACTTTTATAGGACTCCTAGAAGAAGAATGCGTGTTGCTTGAGAGGAAGAGGTTGCTATTGACGTCTTCGGCAAGTGACGCAAACAGGCAGGCCAATGTTGATGTCTTCGATGACGTAGACCTGTCCCTCCCTGTATGCACCTTCCTCGCATATCTTTCATTCCCTCCTGTTGCTGATGACACTCCTTGAAAAAAAGCACTTGTTGCGACATACCACGTCAGGACGTTGGTGGACAGGGGCCATCTGGGTGAACCGCAGGCAGGACCCATTGGACCACAGATCTGCGAACGTTCACAGGACATCCAACAATGGATATTTTGATGTCCGTTGGATATCCCCAGAAGTCCCATTGATGTACTACGGATGTTTGTAGGATCGTCCGACGCAAAGAAAAAGCACATCCAAAAAAAGTCCATCGTACATCAAAATCGGATATTCGGATGTCCGCAGGATATTTGAAAATAAGCTTTTCCTATACGAAACGTCCAGTGGATGTCCTAAATAGTATACCTTTAGGACACTGAATTGCAGGATGTCCACTGGATGTTTAGGTGTGAAAATTTGTGAAGCAATATGACCAGTGGATGTCCAAAGCACTATATTTTCAATTGCAGGATGTCCACTGGACATTTGGAAGCACATTTTCCACAGAGACATTCCTTTTAAATCGTTAGTGAAGCTTTGCGCAAGCTATACCTGCAATTTATGAATCTCCTTGACTAAAGTACAGAAAGAAGCCACACAAATACGAGTAGTAGGGCTTTATTACACTGTGTACACAGAACTGAAAAGCAAGGTTTGTCATCAGCCTGCCGTGCTTCATCAGCAGGGCCCACAGCATGAACTGTACCACATGGCTTGGCAAAGGACCAATCTAGTGCACTGAACTGGGAAGAGAACTTCTGCCAAAGGATCCAAGGCAGTAGAAAAGAAATATACTAACCATATCTGGGTGCCTGTGTATTTCGGGAAAGCTGAAACTTTACGTGATAGAATAACAGCCACTGAGCCAGCCATGCAAAAGTACCATGCATACACTAAAATCATAGTAACTTTACAAACCACAGCAGAGCTTTGTTAATATGTCCTGCGCATTAACAAAGCTCAAAGCATAATCAACAAGACACATCTTGTTAAAATGCTGGTTGAAGCTGTCATTACATAAATGTGATGAAAAAAAATAATAAAAAGGTACAGCTCAAACAACACAAGTGGCTATGCTACTTATTAGGTCACCACGTCATTTTTTTACATAAAACATGACGTCAACATGGAATTTGCAAACAAAATTACTAAGAAGAAAACTACTATACAGCGCCAAACACTTTTCAGGCCGAGAAGAATACAAGGCAAACACAATTGAATGTGTACTTACTCAACTGGGACACCACATCACAATAGTGTTAGTGCTCTGCAAAACACAACTGAAAACGTCCAACAGCTACACGAAAATTGCAATGCAAGTAACTAAAAAAGCAGATGGGATCATGAAGAGTCAGTTTTAGAAACGCTTAAAGGCAACCACCACTAAACACACTAATCAACATGAGCAAAATGTGTGTTTAAAAACTGCTGAGGGAACTACTGGACATCAACAAAGACTAAAAGAGTAAGAATTAACTAGGCTGAATGACCCGAGGATTGAGTGAATGTGCTTTTTGAATAATGAGCTCCCAAGTGAAAGACCAAGCTAAGAGCTCCCAGAAATGCACCTCTTATCAAGAAACAAAGTAGTTCCTAAATAATGAGCACCGAGTGGACGCATTGCTTCACTTAACACATAGAAAAAAGAGAAACAAACATACAAATTAGTATCTTAATTTGTCCATAAAAATCACCTGTTGACTAGAACTGCTACTGATCAGAACCTGCCATAATGAAAAATGAAGTGGAAAGCCCACACAAGTGAATCTCATACCGAACATGAACATGCTTCCTGGATAGTGAGCATTGATCACACACATTGCTTAACACATAAAGAAGAGACAAATTCGTGCCTCAATTTGTAGCATAAACAATCGCCAGCTGTTGTGACTAGACCTTGTCACAGGAAAAAAATGAACCTAGATGCTCCAAGAAATTATGCTATTATCAAAAACGTGAGTGTTCCCTTAATAATGAGCACTGACTAGGCACATTGTGCTGCTTAATACGCAAAAAAGAGAAACATACAATTAGTATCTTAATTTGCCCATTACAAAATGATAAGACATTTCTAGCATGAACAAAGTCACCTGTTATGACGAACTGCTACAGATCAGAACCTGCCATACATGAATAATGAAGCTGAAAGCCCAAAGAAATAAATGTTATCAAGCACATGGAAACGCTTCCTGGATAATGAGCATTGATCAGACACATTGCTTAGCGCATATAAAAAAGAGAAATAAATTCTTACCTGAATTTGTAACCTATAGCATAAACAAAACAATGACCTGTTTTGTTTGTGCTACAGGCTAGAGCACTGCACGGGCCGATTTTTTCAGCCCGGGCCCGTTTTTACGTTGGGCTGCCCGCCCGAGCCCGATCAAAACCTTTATGGCGAGACCCGGCCCGGGCCCGGAAATAATCTACGTTACCGGCCTGGCCCGCCACCCTTGGCCCGGTCCGAGACCGAAAAATGACGTTTTTCAGAGTTGAGACACCCGAGAATAACTCGCTGCACGTTACATGCACACCACCAGAAAGCCCGGCCCAGGCCCGCGTCAAAAAACCTGAGCCCGGGTCAAAAAGCACATGCCGTGCCCGAATCCGGCCCGAGCCCGTGAAAACACTTCTACCCGGCCCACGGGCCGGGCCCGGGCAAGCCCGAGCCCGTGCAGTGCTCTACTACAGGCTACTAACACTACTGAAAAAGTAAACTAAAAGCTCCAAGAAATGAATTGGTATCAAAAACATGAACGTGTTTCCTGGATAATGAGCACTTACTGGACACATTGCCTAACACAAGAAAAAGAAAGCATACATATCAGAACCCCGGTTTAACTCTGACTAGAACTCTGAAGCAGAAAAAAAGTCGTCTGTTGTGGCAAGAACCACTAATCTCAAGAACTTACGACACATATGCACTAAAAGTTGCCGAGTGATAGCAGTGAAGTTGAGCTGGTTACATATCAAAGAACGGACAGAATAATAACTCACAAATAACAGCGTAAACAGCAAAAGTGCAGCAATGCTAGATGATTAGGGTCAATCCACAGCAATGTACCATTCGGAAGAGACGGGAAGTTCTTTACATTTCTTTTGAGAACATTGTTTTTACTAGGTCTAAAGAAATGGAATGCAATCCTGCAATGTTTTAGGTAAAAGAAGATTTTTCAGCATATGAGGGCCGCTTAAACTTCACTGAATGGCGCAAATCCAGGTGTTAGGAAAAACGCAGCCAAAATTTGGTTGTTTTGTGCATTTTTGTAAGACATACATTTTTCTTATAGATAGACGCTCTGCTATCAGTGAAAAACGTTTGCATAAAAAAATGTTTCTCTTCCGTTAACTCAAAATAAAAATGGCCAAATATTTTGGTACATTACACAAAAATGGTCCTTACCAGCTTAGAAAAACATGAAAATACTTAGAGCTGCCCCTAGAGCATACTTTCGTGTCTAAAAATTTGTCCAAACTGTTTTTTAAAGCATGTAACATTTACAAAATATATTAAACAATTTTGGTAGTTCATCTCTATACCTAGCAAAGACAATCTTTTAATTGAAAAAAATCAAATGGTTGAGTTTTCCACCGCGTTTTAGATGTTACTGTAACAGCATCAGTAGAAAATGATTGGAAAAAGACAATGCTAAAATAAGAAGAGAAAAAGTAACAATGCTGCTGTGGAGGTACTATTTAGCTACTTGGTAGCTGCTGTAATCAGGCACACGAATGCCATGGCACTGGCATGGGATTGGAGTGCAGCGGGCAAGGAGGGTACTCATTCAGCATCTGATGGGAAAGCCAGACAGAAATCCATTGTTACTAGCTGCCAGCATACAACATTCAGTAAAACAACTGCACCTATGACATGTTATTCCTTTGCACTTGGTCGTGTTGCATGTGCTCCTTTGAGTTAGCACCTAAAAGCATACTCATTTATGGCCATTAAGAACTCCAAAAGGTTCACAAGGCAATGAAAGCCTGTGAAGTGATACACATAATTACAATGCAAGTCCCAGCTGCAAGGTGCATCAATGTACTATCGACCAAAAAAGTTTACAGACCACGGGATCTCAGGAAACGCTAAATATGCGAGCAGCCCTTAAAAGCCAGTAAAACCGTACACCACAATGCTGTTCGCATATACAAGTAGTAGCTGGAAATTGGAATACCAGGGCCCCGTAGGGGCGTCTGCGTCTGCAGGCGTTTGGTGAGTTGCGCCACCACGTACCCGCGCACATGAGGGTTGGACCCTCCCGCGTGTAGCCGTGCGTGGCTTAGCCGTGTCTGGGGAAAGGCGGATCCTGCGGGTTGAGCCGATGCCGGGTGTTCGGACCTTTCAGGCCCCCCGGCAGAGGCAACACGCCTCTTCGGCCTCTGCTTCACATAGACGGCACCCTTGGGCTGACCCACCCAGGGGAAATCGGCAGTTGCCTTTTCCTGTCCTCCTCTGAAATCTTCGTCTTTCTCTCTCACTTTCAATCTATCCTGTCTTCTTCTCATTTCCTTTTACTTCCGTTTTCCCCGGCAGCTAGGGTTAAGCTTGTGTGGGTAGCCAACCTTGGATACTCCATATTTGGTTATAGTAGTGGCGTACAGCTGGTGTTTGCAAGACCTGGCTTTTCCAGTTTCTGCAGCGTCCCCTCGTTGGACGCCATGGTGGGTGGCTGGCGTCGCTGCCGAAAAATGCACCAATACTTATGGCTGAACCATTCCCCCACTCCATGATCGCCGTCAGAAAAGAGGGCGCACCGAAGATGTTTTCCAATTTTTTGGACGCCAAACGCGTAACTTCCCCCGCTTTCATGTTATTCATTCTGAAAAGTCGGATAAATCAGTACGAACAATTTCACCTTTCCTTGTCTCAAAGTCTTTGACGGATATTTTCGGACCAGGCTATAAAGCATCCAGGATGCCAAGCGGGGATCTCCTCTTGGAGCTCCGTGATCTGAAACAGTACGAGAAACTTCCCAACCTAGTGTCATTTGGAGATGCTCAAGTAACAGTAACCCCGCACCGTACCATCAATACCACCCGTGGCGTTGTATCAGATGATGCCCTGTTGCAGCTGAGTGAGGCTGAACTCCTAGAGGGTTTCAGTGAGCAGAATGTAATCAATGTTAAACGAATTAAGATGAGGCGCGACGGCAAGGAAATCCAGACCAAGCACCTGATACTTTTAACTCAAGTGTTCTGCTCGAATCCATCGAGGCCAGATACATCAAGCTACGGGTCAGACCCTATGTACCAAATCCTCTTCGTTGCTTCAAGTGCCAGCGTTTCGGCCACAGTTCCCAGAACTGCTGAGGCCAACAGAAATGTGCTAAATGTAGTTCCGGTGACCATGCCTCTGAAACGTGCGAAAACACTCCACACTGTGTCAACTGTGATGGCGAGCATGCCGCATACTCGCGGTCATGATCGTCTTGGAAGAAAGGAAAAGAAATAGTCACGATCAAAGTAAAGGAAAACATAACTTTCAAGGAGGCACGCAGGCGGGTATCGTACCTGCCAAAAACCAGCTTTGTCGAAGTGGCGCGTCAAGGGGCAGCGCCACATCGGCCCCCGGCGGCTGTCTGGCACACGCGCAGTGGGCCGGCAGTGATGCCATCCGCCCCTCGGCGAGTGCAGCCAGCGCTGCTCCGCCATCTCAGAAGGGGCCATCGACCTCCGGGCTGGTGGCCTCCAAGGTCTCGTCCCTCGAGACGAGGCCTTCACGTCAAACTAACCACTCGCAAGAGTGCGTGTCCAGCGCCTCGCAAGATGCGATGGACACAACCACCGGCCAGACGGCGCCACCAGCGCCTAAGGAGCGGCGAGAGTCTCTCGACCGCTCCAGAAAAGAAAGATCTCGTGTCACGGTGCCTGCAAAGGGCCCCGCGAGCTAATCTTCATCTCTTAAACACACTTATCATTATGGAGACACAAATACTACAATGGAATGTCAGAGGACTTCTTCACAACCTCGACGACATTACATAACTCCTACACAAACACAATCCAAAGTTGCTGTGTGTTCAAGAGACACATCTGAAAGCCACAAATACAAACTTTCTTTGTCAATACACTATCTTCCGGAAAGACCATGATGAGGCTAATGCCTCCGGCGGTGTAGCTGTAGTAGCAGATAAGTCTATAGCCTGTCAACATGTCGCCCTTCAGACACCCCTTGAGGCAGTGTCAGTTCGGGCAATTCTTGTTAATAAATTAGTCACTATATGTTCCATATACATACCCCCAAACTATCATCTCAGAAAAACCGATTTCTATAACCTCATTGATCAGCTTCCGGACCCCTACATAATTGTAGGCGATTTTAATGCCCACAACACGATTTGGGGAGACTCGCGATGTGACGCAAGAGGTCGACTCATTGAAAACTTCCTTTTAAACTCCGGTGCTTGCCTGTTCAATAAAAAGGAACCAACCTATTATAATCATCATAATTCTTATTCATCAGTAGACCTGTCGATTGGCTCTGCTTCTATTTTCCCTTACTTGGAATGGAATGTAACCAAAAATCCTTATGGAAGTGACCACTTTCCTGTAATGTTAAATCCAATACAGAAACACGATTGCCCACCACATGCTCCTAGGTGGAAACTAGCCTCCGCCCAATGGAATCATTTTAAGCAATCGACTTACTTATCACAACATTTTATTACCGATCTTACTATAGACGACGCAGTAGCGTATTTTACCGCTTTTAACATCGACGCAGCAAACAAGTTCATTCCACAATCAAGCGGTAGCTTATCCAAAAGACGAGTGCCGTGGTGGAATGATGAGTGCAAGGAGGCGCGGAAAAAACTAAAAGCGTGGGGCATACTCCATCGATCCCCAACTGCAGAAAATTTGATGGAATTTAAAAACATAAAATCACAGGGAAGGCGAACGCGATGACAAGCTAAAAGGGCAAGCTGAGAGAAGTTCCTGTCCAGCATCAATTCATACACACAGGAGGCAAAAGTATGGAACTGGCTAACGAGGCTTAGGGGACAACAAGTTCATCCGTTGCCCGTGGTGGATAAAGAAGGAAACGCGTTAGAAGACCAGGCCAACGCACTTGGTCAACACTTCGAGCATGTGTCTAGCTCCACCCACTACTCAGCGAGCTTCCTGAAGTACAAAGCAATAGAAGAATGTAAGCCACTGAACCGAAAATGCAGCCCAAATAGCCCTTATAACCGTCCTTTTGACATTGTCGAACTTAAAGCCGCCTTGTCAGCATGTCAGAGCTCTGCTCCGGGTCCGGATCAAATCATGTACGATATGATTAAGCACTTGCACCCCGACACGCAAACCACACTACTCACACTTTTTAATACTACCTGGGCCGCTGGGTATCTGCCAGCTAAATGGAAAGAAGCTATTGTCATCCCAGTTTTAAAGCACGGCAATGATTCATCATTGGTGACCAGCGACCGGCCTATAGCACTTACGAGCTGCCTTTGCAAACTTTTTGAGAATATGATCAATCGCCGTCTTGTACATTTCTTAGAGTCGAACAAAATTCTTGACCCATTTCAACGTGGCTTTAGGGAAGGCCGATCTGCAACCGATCACCTCGTTCGCATCGAAGCAAACATCCATGATGCTTTTGTACACAAGCAGTATTTCTTGTCTATATTTCTTGATATGGCAAAGGCGTACGATACGACATGGCGGTACGGTATCTTACGAGACCTGTCGGACATGGGCATTCCAGGTAATATGCTTAGCACTATAGAAAGCTACCTGTCTAACCGTACTTTTCGAGTCAGAATTGGCAACGTATTGTCCCGCTCATTTACTCAAGAAACTGGTGTACCTCAAGGAGGGGTGCTCAGTTGCACGCTGTTCATTGTTAAGATGACCTCGCTCCGTGCATCACTACCTCCACCAATCATATATTCTGTCTATGTAGACGATGTGCAATTAGGCTTTAAATCTTGTAACCTCGCAGTTTGTGAACGACGGATACAGCAAGGCCTAAACAAAGTGTCTAAATGGGCAGACGATAACGGATTTAACCTTAACCCCCAGAAAAGTTCCTGTGTCCTTTTCACAAGAAAGCGAGGACTAGTCCCAGATCCTAGTATCGAAGTGTATGGTCAATGAATACCTGTAAACAAGGAGCACAAGTTTTTAGGTATTGTACTTGATGCAAAATTTACCTTCATTCCACACATCAAATATCTGAAGGCAAAATGCCTAAAAACAATTAACTTAATGAAAATTCTCTCATACAACATGGAGAAGTGATAGGAAGTGCCTAATTAACCTCCATAAGAGCCTTGTTCGATCACGTTTGGATTACGGTGTCATGGTATACCACTCAGCCGCGCCAAGCGCGCTAAAAATACTGGATCCCTTCCACCATCTGGGTATCCGATTAGCCACAGGCGCCTTCAGAACAAGCGCTATTGAGAGTCTATACGTAGAATCAAATGAGTGGTCCCTTCACCTACAAAGAACATACAGCAGTTCACGTATTTCCTCAAAGTACAGTCTAACCCTCGACATCCTCGCTACAAACATCTTAACGATGTGGCATGTGCTCCTCTATTCCATAATCGACCCTCAGTGAGAGAGCCTTTCTCAATGCGGGTCAGAAAACTTTCCGATGAAATAAATGTCGCAATCCTCGAACATTGCCTAATGGCTCCAGTAGAGCTGTTACCGCCGTGGCAATGGCAAATCGTTGAATGCGACACATCATTTGTAGATGTAACAAAACACGCCCCAGAGGCGCACATACATATGCACTTTCGAGAGCTTCAGTCGAAGTACACCTGTCCAGAGTTTTACACAGATGCTTCGAAATCACAAGCCGGCGTCTCTTACGCGGCTGTTGGCCCATCGTTTTCTGAATTTGACGTTTTACATCCTGAAACTAGTATCTTCACAGCAGAGGCCTATACGTTACTGTCGGCTACTAAACACACCAGGCCATTATATTCACAGATTCTTTAAGTGTCGTGAAATCTTTGAAATCGCTACGAAAACAGAAAAATCCTGTTATAAATAACCTCTATTCACTGCTCTGCAATATGTATGCTTCTAATCAACAGGTTGTAATATGTTCGGTGCCTGGGCACAGGTGTATAGAGGGTAACGAGCGTGCCGACAAAATGGCAACTTCCATAGCAACAAAACCTAGCAATTTGTCCATACCCGTTCCTGCCACAGACCTAAAGCCATTTATACGCAAATAACTCAGAAACTATTGGCAACACTTATGGGATGAACAAACACTGAATAAACTCCATGTAATTAAGCCCCTTGTCGGAGTCATGAGGGAGGTAGTGGCCGAATACTGCACCAGGGAGGCCAATTCCTGTTCTGGTGAGGGAGTGACTTTGATGAAGCTTAGTGGGCCTGCCTAGTTTGGTTGCACCTGAACTAGTATAGCCCCACTAGCTCTCGGCAATATGTATTTTTTTTCTTTGCCGGTGTCAGGCACCACTCCATGCCTGAAAATGTAGTGGAATGGAGCAGGATTCGAACTTACGACCTTCATATTTGAAGTCGGGTGTTCTACCTCTACTCCACGCCACCACTATCATGACTCCGACAATTAACCCATGGCCCTCAGTTCCCAGTGGCTGCGGAGCACCTGACCAAGGCGGCGGTCAGACTTGCTACGCGGCAGAGGGTGCTAAGAATCTCTGGGTCAAGGCAGGCCGCCAATGGAAACTGAACCTGGCAACGTTCAACACGCGGACCCTCTCGAGTGAGGCTAGCTTAGCAGCACTATTTGAAGAATTATCAGGCATTTCCTGGGATATTATTGGCCTTAGTGAGGTTAGAAGAACTGGTGAGGCTTACACAGTACTGACTGACGGCCACGTCCTCTGCTACAGAGGTCTTCCAGATAAGAAAGAATCCGGGGTAGGATTTCTAGTGCATAACAACGTAGCGGGCAACATTGATGAATTCTACAGCATTCATGAAAGGGTAGCAGTCGTCGTAATAAAGCTGAATAGGAGGTACAAAATGAAGGTAGTACAAGCCTATGCCCCAACCTCTAGTCACGATGATGAAGAAATAGAACAGTTTTATGAAGATGTTGAACTAGCAATGAGAAAGGTGCAAACTCAGTATACTTTAGTCATGGGCGACTTCAATGCAAAAGTGGGGAAAAAGCAGGTTGGTGAGCAAGCCATTGGTAACTACGGCATCGATTCTAGGAATGCAAGAGGAGAGATGTTAGTAGAATTCGCGGAAAGGAATAGGCATCCGAATAATGAATACCTTCTTCAGGAAGCGCAGCAACAGGAAGTGGACCTGGAAAAGCCCTAATGGAGAAACAAGGAATGAAATAGATTTCATACTCTCTGCCGATCCAAGCATAGTGCAGGATGTAGAAGTGTTAGGGAAGGTTAAGTGCAGTGACCATAGGTTAGTGAGGTCTAGGATTTCTCTCAATTTGAAGAGAGAGAGAGTGAAATTAGTCAAGAGGAAACAGGCCAACCTAGAGGCAGTAAGGGTAAAAGCAGACCAATTCAGGCTGGTGCTCGCAAACAAATATGCAGCTTTAGAACAGGAAGATGAAGATAACATAGAGCTAATGAATGAAACCGTAACTAGGCTGATCTCAGAAGCAGCAATTGAAGTGGGAGGTAAGGCACCAAAACAACCTGTAGGGAAGCTCTCCCAAGAAACAAAGGACCTAATAAAGAAACGACAAAACATGAAAGTGTCCAACTCAAGAGATCAGATAGAATTCGCTGAACTGTCAAAACTGATCAACAAGAAGAAAGTAAGGGATATTCGAAATTATAACGTGGGAAAAATTGAGGAAGCCGTAAAATATGGACGCAGCATGAAATCAGTAAGAAGAAAACTAGGCATAGGACAAGGCAAGATGTATGCACTGAAAGATAAGCATGGTAATATCATCAGCAATTTCGATGACATAGTAAAAGCAGCAGAAGAATTCTATACTGACCTGTACAGTAGCCAAAACAGCCAAGCTTCTTCCATTCGAAATAGTGATGAACCGGATACAGAAGCTCCTTCTATAACTAGCGATGAAGTTAGAAGGGCCTTGAAAGACATGACCAGGGGAAAAGCGCCTGGAGAAGATGGAATAACAGTAGATTTAATCAAAGATGGAGGAGATATCATGCTTGAAAAGCTTGCGGCCCTTTATACGCAATGCCTCACAACTTCAAGTGTACCAGAGAGCTGGAAGAACGCCAACATTATCCTTATCCATAAGAAGGGAGACGTTAAAGAATTGAAGAATTACAGACCCATTAGCTTGCTTTCAGTATTGTATAAAATATTCACCAAGATAATTTCCAATAGAATCAGGACAACACTTGACTTCAGTCAACCAAGAGAACAGGCTGGCTTCAGGAAGGGATATTCTACGATGGACCATATCCATGCCATCAATCAGGTAATCGAGAAATCTGCGGAGTACAATCAACCTCTCTATATGGCTTTCATAGATTATGAAAAGGCATTCGATTCAGTAGAGATATCAGCAGTCATAGAGGCATTGCGTAATCAAGGAGTGGAGGAGGCATACGTGAATATCTTGGCAAATATCTACAAGGATTCCACAGCTACCTTGGTTCTCCACAAGAAAAGTAGAAAGATACCTATCAAGAAAGGGGTCAGGCAAGGAGACAATCTCTCCAATGCTATTCACTGCATGCTTAGAAGAAGTATTCAAGCTCTTAGAATGGGAAGGATTAGGAGTGAGGATCGATGGCGAATATCTCATCAACCTTCGGTTTGCAGATGACATTGTCCTATTGAGCAACAATGGAGAGGAATTACAACAAATGATTGAGGACCTTCATCGAGAAAGTGCAAGAATTGGGTTGAAGATGAATATGCAGAAGACAAAGATAATGTTCAATAGCCTGGCAAGGGAACAAGAATTCAGGATCGCCTGTCAGCCTCTAGAATCTGTAAAGGAATATGTTTATCTAGGTCAATTACTCACAGGGGACCCTGATCATGAGAAAGAAATTTACAGAAGAATAAAATTAGGTTGGAGTGCATACGGCAGGCATTGCCAAATCCTGACTGGGAGCTTACCACTGTCGTTGAAAAGAAAAGTGTACAATCATTGCATTCTACCGGTGCTAACATACGGGGCAGAAACTTGGAGGTTAACAAAGAAGCTCGAGAACAAGTTAAGGACCGCACAAAGAGCAATGGAACGAAAAATCTTAGGAGTAACGTTAAGAGACAGGAAGAGAGCGGTGTGGATCAGAGAACAAACGGGGGTAGACGATATTCTAGTTGACATTAAGCGGAAGAAATGGAGCTGGGCAGGCCATGTAATGCGTAGGATGGATAACCGATGGACCATTAGGGTTACAGAATGGATACCAAGAGACGGGAAGCGCAGTCGAGGACGGCAGAAAGTCAGGTGGGATGATGAGGTTAGGAAATTTGCAGGCGCAAGTTGGAATACGCTAGCGCAAGACAGGGGTAATTGGAGATCGCAGGGAGAGGCCTTCGTCCTGCAGTGGACATATAGGCTGATGATGAATTAAGCCCCTTTTGGGCAACTGGCCATCATTATCAAAGTCGCGACACACTGAAGTTCTCTTTTGCCGTCTTAGAATAGGACATACACATGGTACACATTCATACCTTTTAACTGGTGCTGAACCTCCCCTCTGTGGCAGATGTGGAGAAAGGCTGACCATACTCCATGTGTTACTGGAGTGTCAGGAAGCCGAAACAGAGAGAAGGAAACATTTCCATGTAGCACACCACTATCATATCCCTCTTCATCCTATGATGTTTATTGGTGAAGAACCTCTTTTTAACGCCAAATCATTCCTCCGTTTCTTGAACGATGTTGTACTACACGTTATTAGCCCAATAAGTTCGTAGCGCATCCTCTCTCCAGAGGATGCTGCTGTGATTATTTTTATAGCACATGCCTTCAGGCCCTTGTGTTTCAAGGGCTTTGTTTAGGCACTTGTGCTTCTGGCCAATTCTTGCATCTGTTATACTTAGTAAATCGTATCATTCTCCCTCAATGCATTCTTCATTTTCATAGCACACATCATTAGCCATTGCCATGATCTTAATACATGTATATTTTATGCACTTTACAGCGACTATTTTAGGCCCCTTTACAGCCACCCCTCATATACTTCTCAGAATTCATCGCCCCACTGCAAATTTACCAACACTGGCATGACGCTCTTTGGCCATACTTGGCCCTTGCGCCATTAAACACCATACATCATCATCATGGGAATACCAAGCTGCGTTTTGAGGCTGCCGAGATATCAGCCTTATGTCACATCTCTTGGTCCGTAAACATTTTTGGTTGATAGTACACTGTATTCAAGGCCATGCTGCCAACGCTGCTGATTACTCGGCACACACCCCACCCAATCTTCCATGTATTCCCCCATCTTATTCCCCACCCTATATATAGTAGATATTAAAATTCTCCCCAGCAAGACATACATACACTATCACCTGACCAAGGCAAATTGTGCGAACAAGGCTGTAGGCCGAGCAGAAGGTCCACACCAGCTATCACCTGTACTTTGAACTGTCCCCACTTCCCACAGAATAAAACATGTCCAAAGAACAATTAATAGATTATTTGAAATTCAAGGCACTGAAGGACTTGAACCGTGGTACAAAATGCTCAGAGCTGAAGGTTGCTCTTTTACTCTTGTGAGAAGCAGATGAAGAGAATTGCAATAATAGTTCCATTCAAAAACGTACCTTCATTTGAGTCCTCAGCAGTTGTTGCAGGCTTCTTGTCTTTGAGGGTGCCTGATGCCCTTTCCGGTGCATGTCTGAGCCATGATTTCATGGCATCTTCAACATCTGTTGTGCTTCCTTGGGGAGCAGCTGAAATCAACCAACATATATTGCCGCGAGACAGAAGAAGGACGGCACCGAAGCAGAGGTCAGCATTAGGCCGGCACTGAAGAAGAGGAAGTAGAGGTTGCTCTTCGCCATCTTGGCTGGTTGCTGCTACGCCTGTGCTACTCGCCTATTTTGTAAATAATTGTAAATATACGTTTTTGCGCAACATTTTCTGGTGGAGATGCGGGGTACGCTGCCTGTTCATCCCCATCACCCAAGCACGGAACTCCGAAGTGGTCGCTGCGTTGTTCCCTCGGTGATGGCTACTGAAGCACGCACCGCGCCGGAACCTACCGTGCAGCAGCCGTCCCCGCCGTCTGTCATCTTATCGCTTCCGCAAGATCCGGGCACCTTCTCTGGCACAGATAACGTGGACGTCGAGGACTGGATTTCCTGGTATGAGCGTGTCAGCAAACAGAACAGATGGGACGATACGCTTATGCTGGCGAACGTGATATTTTATCTGAAAGGAACCGCGCGCGTCTGGTACGAGACGCATGAACACGACCTGACCAGCTGGGACCTTTGCAAAGAAAAACTGAATGACTTGTTCGGCAAGCCCTTGGGCCGTCAACTCGCCACTAAAAAAGAACTTGGCTCCCGTGCGCAGTCATCTACTGAATCATACATTTCGTATATTCAAGATATTCTAGCGCTTTGCCGTAAAGTTGATGGTAACATGTCCGAAGCGGACAAGATCGGACACATACTCAAAGGAATCGCCGATGACGCATTCAACCTCTTAGTACTCAGGAACTGAGCCACCGTGGATGCTATTGTGACAGAGTGTCGGCGATTCGAACAAGCTAAATCCCGCCGTATCGCCCAGCAATTCACCAGGCTCCCCAATACTGCCGCATCGTCATCATGTGAGGAACCACTACCTACGTTGCAATCGCCCGTTTCGAACACTTTGACACGGATCGTTCGACGGGAACTAGAAGCAATGTCACCAGCCCCTCTCGTGCCCGATGTCTCGACTGCCAACCAGCCTATGGTTTCATTGATTCAAGCCGTGGTTCGACAGGAGGTCGCGAATTTGGGACTCTCCTCTGTGTGCGCTGTTCGCGTGCCACCAGTCGCACCAGTCACACGACCAGTCGCACCGCGGAGCCAGCCCTTTTACTCGCGATACCGCAATCCCGCTGAGTGGAGGACGCCGGATGATCGCCCAATATGTTTCGCGTGCTCTCGAGTAGGGCATATTGCGCGACACTGCTGGAGCCGTCAGACGTCACCGACTGGCTGGAGCACCCGGAACCCTCGTCCTGAAGGCTACTCCCGTACAACATCGTCGCGCTCTTCACCGACTGACACGCCCGACGTCGACACTCGCACCAACGTGTACAGCAGGTCACCATCGCCGCGCGATCGCCGATCTCGCTCGCCGCAAGCCCGCCGATTCCCTTCGCCGCAAGCCCACCGTTTCCCGTCGCCTGCCACCGCTGGACGCTACGCATCGGAAAACTAACGAGTGCAGCGCCCGGAGGTGACGCTGCATTCTCGACCCGGCCTCGAAATCCTCGTCTGACTGTTCCTACCCGCTCTAATTTGCTCGAAGTCCAACTCGACGGTGTTAGTGTTAAGGCCCTTATCGACACTGGTGCACAGATCTCGGTGATGAGCTCTAGTCTTCGTGAGAAGCTGAAGAAAGTCCTGACACCCGCCGTGCTACGTACAGTGAGAGTTGCCGATGGAAGCACCCCTGCTGTTGTTGGAACGTGTACTACCCGCGTTACTATATCTGGCCATACGACAAGCGCTCAGTTTCTTGTGCTTGAGCAGTGCCCATACGACGTGATCTTGGGCATTGACTTTTTGTCGACACATTCAGCCCTCGTTGACTGCGGCACCGGTGTCCTGCAACTTGAACTCCCTTCTGCCCCAGAGACTCTTCCTGCTAAACCTACGCAGCTGTGTTCTTCAGAGTACGTGCGATTACCGCCCCAATCCACAACTTATGTTCTTTTGACGCCCTCTCCTGCTGTCGCTGACGGGGATTACGTTGCATCCCCTATTACTGACGTTGTCTTGGCACACAATGTGACCCTACCCCACACGGTTGCCGAAATTATCAACAACGAAGCTTATCTGCCTGTGCTGAACTTTGGCTTATCCGCCCGTGTTCTTCCATCCAGAATTGCGCTTGCAACGTTGGCATCCCTCAACGGCTGTCAAATATCCACGCTAACATCTGAGGCGACTTTGAGTCCGACGTGCTCAGCAGGATCCACCAGCTTGCCCACCAGTGAATTCAACAAAATGATAGCCGCGGACCTTTCACCTGCGCAGGCTGATGAGCTCTGCCGTGTGTTAGCGTCGTACCGGGACGTTTTTGACGGCGACAACCGCCCACTTGGCCAGACAACGGTTGTCATGCACCGAATCGACACAGGCGACGCAAACCCTATTCATCGCCGTCCGTATCGTGTTTCTGCTGCTGAACGGGCAATTATACAAACAGAAGTCGACAAGATGGCTGCAAAAGACATTATCGAACTTTCGTCTAGCCCATGGGCATCCCCAGTTGTGCTTGTCAAGAAAAAAGACGGTACCTGGCGTTTCTGTGTCGATTAGAGACACCTGAACAAGATTACTAAGAAGGACGTATATCCGTTGCCACGCATAGATGATGCCCTCGATTGCCTCCACGGCGCGAGTTATTTTTCGTCCATCGACCTGCGGTGTGGCTATTGGCAGGTTGCCGTAGATCCTATGGACCTGCGAGAAGACCGCTTTTGTGACACCTGACGGGTTATACCAATTTAAAGTTATGCCCTTCGGCCTATGCAATGCGCCAGCCACATTTGAGCGCATGATGGATTTGCTCCTTCGTGGCTTCAAATGGTCGACCTGCTTATGTTACCTAGATGACGTCATAGTTCTCTCAACGACATTTGACAGCCATATTCGGCGCCTGTCCGCCATCCTCCAGGTGTTCCGCAACGCCGGTCTTCAGCTTAACTCATCGAAGTGCCATTTTGGTCGCCGCGAAATAACAGTGCTCGGCCTCCTTGTTAATAGTGTAGGAATCCGACCTGACCCAGAAAAAATTCGTGCCGTGAAGCATTTCCCTAAACCTTGCTCAACCAAAGACGTTCGCTCCTTCATTGGCTTATGTTCATATTTTCGTCGCTTTGTCAAAAATTTCGCTGACATCGCTCGTCCGCTCACCGACCTTCTCAAGAAAGATACGCCTTTCGTCTAGGGCCATCTAGAAGCTCATGCCTTTTCTGCGCTTATCCGCCTTCTCCTCAGTTGGCACACTTCGACCCATCTGCTCCTACGGAAGTTCGGACTAAACTCGACCCAGTGGATACGGAATCGGAGCCGTCCTTGCCCAGCGCCAGCATGGTCGTGACTGCGCCATAGCGTACGCCAGCCGCCTGCTCTCTGCCCCAGAACGCAATTACTCAATTACCGAGCGTGAATGCCTTGCCCTTGTTTGGGCAATCTCCAAATTTCGGCCGTACCTCTTTGGCCGCCCATTCACGGTAGTCACTGACCACCATGCCCTCTGCTGGCTTTCCTCGCTGAAAGATCCTACAGGCCGTCTCGGACGCTGGGCTTTGCGATTACAAGAGTACTCGTTTTCCGTCATCCACAAGTCAGGCGAATTACATCAGGACGCGGACTGCCTGTCCCGTTATGCCGTGGATCCACCCGACAGCACCAACCCTGACACCGATGCCTGTGTCCTTTCTATATCTCAGTTAATTCATTTCGGCGATGAACAGCGGCGTGATCCGGCGTTACGTTCCATCATCAATCGTCTCAGTTCCGGGCCCCATGACGAGTCACTCCGGATGTTTACCTTACATAATAGAACTTTATACCACCACAGTGTATACTCCGAAGGCCCTGATCACTTGCTTGTGGTGCCCTCCCACATGCGTACTACTGTCCTCCAGCAGCTTCACGACGAACCTACAGCAGGTCATCTTGGTGTAACGCGCACTTATGATCGCGTGCGGCGTCGTTTCTTTTCCCCGCAGGGGCGTCTGCGTCAGCAGGCGTTTAGTGTGTTGCGACACTACGGACCCGAGCAATGGGGGCTGGACCCTCCCGCGCTTAACCGTGTGTGGCTTAGCCCTGTCCGGGGAAAAGGGGATCCTGGGGGTTGAGCCGATGCCGAGTGTTTGGACCTTTACGGCCCCTCGGTGGAGGCAACACACCTATTTGGCCTCGGCTTCACGTAGACGGCACCCCAGGACTGAGCCACCCGGGGGAAATCGGTAGTTGCCTTTTCCTGTCTCTCTCCAATCTTCGTCTTTCTCTCTCGCCTTTTCATCTTTCCTGTCTTCTACTCTCTTCTATATTACTTCCGATTTTCCGGGCAGCGAGGGTTAACCTTGTGTAGTTATCCAACCTTGGGTATATTATATTAGGTTATAGCGGCGATGCATGGCTGGCGTCTGCAGGTATCTGTTCAACCTAGTAGCGTCCCCTTGTTGGGCTCGGTGGTGGGTGGCCACTATCGCCGCCGAACTACCCAAAGCTTAAGGCCAAACCCCATATGCGCGAAAATGCGCGCGACAGCGACGAGAGACGCGACGTAGATCGCCTTCACGCAAGCTGTCGCTTGCTGGGGCAAACCCCATTCACGCGACTGCTTCAGCGAGCGATCTCCATTGTTGCTGGCATGAGGGCGTCTACTCGTACCAAATGTGGCGCGTTGACAGCGGTATGCAGTGTAAAATAGTATGTTTTGTTGCAAAGTAATACATAAAATTTTTTATCATTGTCCTGCAGTATTTTTTTTTATATGCAAGTGCATAAACATTACTTTATTTGCTCGCTGTGTGCACGTGACTCGAGCGTAGAGGAGGAGAGGAGGTCATGGCAATCGACGACAACCGTGCGTGGAGACAACCGGCAGTACGTCACTGATGTACAGCCTGTTCCGGTGTTTTACTATTGGCTGCTTGAGCACAGCCCTTCCGGGCGACGGGCGACGGATTTCAAATTTGAGAAACCGAGCGATCGCGCGATTTCGACTACGCGACACGTCGCGCGAACGGCCTGTTTCGTCGCTCATACCGGGGAGTAATATCAGAAGAAGATTTCCTAAACCTTAGTGACGAAGAGCTCCTTGAAGGATTCCAAGATCAAAAAAACGTCATTAAGGTACAGAGAATAACACTCCGACGAAACGACCAACAAATCCCCACAAAACACGTGATACTCACATTTGGAACCAGTACTGTGCCTAGTTCACTCGACGCAGCATACCTGAAAATCAACGTCCGACCATACATACCGAACCCGAGGCGGTGCTTCAAGTGCCAGAGGTTCGGGCATGCTTCACAATCATGTAGAGGTAAAGAGACATGCGCGAAGTGTGGTGCCAACGACCACCCCTCTGACAACTGCAATGCTCCAGCACAATGTGCCAATTGCAAGGGAGACCATCCAGCTTACTCACGGAGCTGCCCTTACTGGAAAAGAGAAAAAGAAATCATCGCAATCACCGTAAAAGAAAAAATTTCATTCTATGAAGCGAGGAAAAGGTTGGGGCACTTACCTCAACTTAGCTATGCCAGTGCAGCGCGGCAGGGGGCAGCGCCACACCGATTTCTGGAGTCTACAGGGTCCGCGCGCGGTACTCCTGTAGAAACTTCATCCGCCCCCTTGGTGGTAGCAGCCAGTGCTGCTCCATCATCATCGAATGCGGGCCGGCAGACCACAGTGTCGCAGGGCCCAAAGCTGAACAGAACTTCAAGGCCCGAGACGCGTGTTTCGGCGCCTGGCTCTCGATTGTCCAGCGCCTCGGAGAAGGCGATGGAGGTCGACCCGAAAACCCCGGCGTCATCGACGCTGAAAGAACCGCGATCCCTGGAGCGCAACAAGAAGAACAAACTTCTTGTAACTGCGCCGAAAAGGGGACCGGTAACCTGAACGGTTACTGCCCTTAAGAGTAATCAATTTTTCTAATACTTGTCACCTACAAATTCTAAGCTCACACGCATAAGTAAATATTTTTAGTGCGTATAAAATTGCTTTCATCATTCATTGGAATTGCAGAGGCCTGGTGCACAATCTAGGTGACATCAAAGACATAATAAATAAGTTATCGCCAGTAGCATTCTGCCTGCAAGAAACAAACCTAGGCCCCAAAAATACACATTTTCTTAAAGGTTTCATTGTCGTACGTAAGGACCGCGAACACTCCAGCCGTCTATCTGGGGGAGTCGCTATTGTTGTGCAAGGCGGCATCCCTACACGGAACGTTTTACTAAATACCCAGTACGAGGCTGTAGCCGTCACCGTTTTATCATATAAAACTGTCACCATCTGTTCCGTGTACATCCCACCACATACCCATTTCACAACCCGAGACCTGGAAAATTTAACAGACCAGCTGCCGGAGCCTTTTGTTTTAGTAGGAGATTTTAATGCGCACTGCACCCTTTGGGGCAGCGATAAAACTGACCAAAGAGGGCAACTTATCGAAGACTTCATTTTAACAAATAACATTTGTCTTTTAAACTCAGGTGAACCAACATATTTTTCACCAAACTCCCGTAACTTTAGTTGCCTTGATTTAGCCTTTTGCTCACCGTCTCTTTTTACTGATTTTAAATTGGAAGTACTAGACATCTCATATGGCAGTGATCATTTATCTTCCATAATCAAACTCTCCCCAACGCTGCCCATTATACTTCATAAACCGCGCCGTTGGAAATTAGAACTGGCAGACTGGTCTGTTTTCACAGAAAGTGCTAGGCTGGAGGAGCTTACTACGACAGACCTAAGCATTGATAAAATTAATGAAAAATTTACTGAATGTATTATTGCCGCAGCTGAAAAGGCTATTCCTCAATCTTCTGGCATTGTTAGAAAAAAGCTGAATCCTTGGTGGACATATGAATGCACAGAAGCAAAAAAGAAGCAAAATAAGGCCTGGGGAATGTTGCGTAGATACCCAACGCATAGCAACTTCCTCAATTTCAAACAAGCCAAAGCGAAAGCTCGATATATTCGGAGACAAGCTGAAAAATTGTCTTGGCAGAAATACATATCTACAATTAATAGCACCATCACATCCAAAAGGATGTGGGAACAGGTCAGGAAGTTTAGAGGGGACTACTCATCATACACGATACCCTTACTTACACCTTCAGGCACTCAGACAACACTACAAGAACAAGCAAATATACTTGGGAAGCACTTCTATAATGTCTCTAGCTCGGCGAATTATTCCAACAGGTTCTTAAAATACAAACTGTCAGCAGAAAAGGAGAAATTGCCAACTGCTCGCTGCGTCTAAGGAAGAATATAATGCTCCATTCACTTTACAAGAACTTAACAGGGTACTGTGTGCTGGTAAAAAAACCGCAGTAGGTCCTGACCGCATTCATTATTGCATGCTTGCACACCTGTCCAAAGCTTTGGTAGATGCACTCCTAAAATTTATTAATAAGGTATTTGCATGTGGAATTATGCCAAAAGATTGCAAAAAGGCAGTAGTTGTGCCTTTTTTAACAGCAGGTAAACCCCCCACATCCCCAAGCAGCTTTCGACCCATTGCCTTGACAAGCTGTTTAGGTAAATCGTACGAAAGTGTCGTAAACGCGAGATTGACATTCATTCTTCAAACGCAGAACCTAATTGATTTTCCTCAATGTGGGTATAAAAAAGGCTGTTCAACGACTGACCACCTCGTCCGACTTGAACATGAAATTCGTGAAGCATTCTTACACAAGCAATACTGCCTGACAGTTTTCTTCGACCTAGAAAAAGCATATGACACTACTTGGAGATTTGGAATCATACGTGACCTCGCTGGTTTAAGAATCCGTGGCAAAATGCTGAACTGTATCGCTGATTTCATGTCCAACAGAACATTCTAAATCTGTCTAGGCACTGTGCTCTCGCGCTCATTTGTCCAGGAAAACGGCGTGCCACAAGGCTGCATACTTAGCACAACACTCTTTATAGTAAAAATGAACTCCATTAACAAAGTCATCCCCCCCTCTGTTATCCACTCCATATACGTCGACGATCTTCAAATAGCATGCCGCGCCTCAAATCTACCAACATGTGAAAGGCAGCTACAGATCACAATAAATAAACTAATACAATGGGCTGACACAAACGGATTCCGCTTCTCTACTCAAAAAACTGTTACTGTGCTATTCTCGCAAAAACGAGGATTGCATTTAGACCCGGTTCTAAAATTGAATGACGTAACGCTGCCGGTAAAACATGAATATAAATTCTTGGGAGTAATCTTTGATAAAAAACTAAACTTCCTGGTCCATATAAAAACAACAAAAGTTAAGGCAAATAAAGCGTTAAACATCCTGAAGGTGTTGTCCCATAAACACTGGGGTTCCGACCGAACATGCCTTTTACGTATTTACCGGTCTATTGTGCGTAGCCTTCTGAATTACGGCTGCGTAGTTTATGGCTCAGATAGGCAGTCTTACATTCGACGACTGGATCCGGTACATAACCTTGGACTGCGACTGGCAAGTGGTGCATATAGAACATCACCTGTCCAAAGTTTATATGTTGACTGTAATGAGCCCCCATTACAGCAGCGCAGAGCGTTACTTACATTTTCCTACATACTCAGAATACAGTCATCACCACAACACATATGCTACAACATTGTCACACAGTGCAATTCACGGTTACATTATACAAATAAACCGAACATGATTAGGGCGCTTATCCTGCGATATGAAGAATATTGTCAGGATTATGACATTCCTCATGATGTCCTTCAGGTTATTAAAAAACGACAACGATTGCCCCCATGGCACGACTTCACGCAGTTGTGTGACTGTACACTAACACACTTAAAGAAAAGAGACACCCCACACGAAAACATTCTACAAGAATTCTGTGCTCTTCAGCATAAGTATCAAGATTACATGAAATTTTACACTGATGACTCCAAAACTAAAGAACACGTGGGTGTGGCGGCCGTAACAAAAAATTGGGAAGCAAGTATTCGATTACTAATGCATGCCTCTGTTTTCACTGCTGAAGTTTATGCTATATGGGTTGTAGTTAAAAAGATTATCACCGACAAACACAAAAATACAGTCATCTACACTGATTCCTTAAGTGCACTAAAGGCTCTTCATCTAAAATCTGAGTGTGAACCCCTGCTAGGGAATATTTTAAACATGGTGGCTTTTAACAAATACGGGAGATCAATTTGTTTCTGCTGGGTCCCAAGCCACGTTGGGATACCGGGAAATGAAGCAGCTGATAGATGTGCATCAACAGCAGCATGCAAAGACATAACATACACAACACTCCCATATAAAGATAGTATCAGTGCGATTAGGAAGGCCTTGACATCAAAATGGCAACACGAATGGAACCACTGTGCAAACAACAAACTACATCTTACTAAACCCGTCCTTGGTGAGTGGAAGTCATGTACCCACCAGGAACGGTTCATTGAAGTAGTTTTATGTCGACTACGAATTGGACACACACACCTGACACACAATTTTTTACTTAGAAAAGAAGACCCACCAACATGCGAGAAGTGCCAGGAACCGCTAGCAGTCATACACATTTTACTGACATGTACACACATTGAAACACATAGACGAAAACTTTTGCAGAACTTATACAAGTCACACATACCATTACATCCTGCTTTAGTTTTAGGAGACAATCCCCTAGTACCATTACCTGACGTGCTTAGATTTTTAGACGACACCGGCTTTTTACACAAACTATAGATCAACACAGCTTTTGCTGTTTTTATATTTTAGTTTATAACACCATGTGTTTGGCGCAGCATAGCCTGAGTCGCTTTTGCGCCACTAAACCCCATTTAACTAACTAACATCGTTTCTTTTGGCCTGGGCTTTATCGCTCCGTACAGAAGTATGTTGGCCACTGCGAACTTTGCCAGCGACGCAAGAGACCACCGACGCTTCCGCGCCGGCCTTCTTCAGCCTATCGATGTCCCAGTGGAACCGTTCTACCGCGTTGGCCTCGATTTGCTCGGACCTTTCCCTACATCAACATCAGGGAACAAATGGGTCGCTGTCGCGACAGACTATGCCACGCGTTACACTATTACGCGCGCACTTCCAACAAGCTGTGCTACCGATATTGCCGACTTCCTCCTTCACGATGTTATTCTGCATCACGGAGCGCCTCGTCAACTGCTCACCGATCGCGGTCCTTACTTCTTGGCCCGTGTCATCGATGACCTTCTACGCTCATGCTCCACGAAACACAGTCACCACCGCCTATCACCCTCTGACAAACGGCCTCACCGAACGCCTGAATCGCACCATAACCGACATGCTGTCCATGTACGTTTCCGCCGACCACCGCGACTGGGATGCTACATTGCCCTTTGTTACATTTGCCTATAATTCGTCGCGCCACGATACGGCAGGTTGTTCACCGTTTTATCTTCTTTTTGGCCGGGAATCAACACTGCCTATGGATACTTTACTACCAGCCGCTCCACGACAACCATCGGAGTACGCACAAGATGCCATCGAAAGGGCGCACGCTGCGCGTCATATCGCGCGCGACCCCCTTCAGATGTCGCAGGTGTCACAGAAGAAGTAAAGCCCCTATGTATAAGAAGTAGCGCCATTCTTAGATCTTGCCGCCACCGCGCTCACCCCGGCGTTTTCTCCTCGCCGCCTCCTGTCGCCCCAGCCTCCTCCGAACCCCCATTGGCCAATCCATGTCACGTGGAAGCACGCGTTGCGCTTTTGTATATTTTTTTCTTTCCAGCGCGCTCCGACTGCCATTCTCGGGCCTATGCGACGAAAGTGCTGTACGCACAAACGGATCAAACGTGTTAGGGACAAGAACTTCGTTGTGATAGCATGCTGCTGCGCCTTAAGTTGCCGCAACCGACAAGGCGAGGGCAAAATGCTTTTTTTGTTTACCATCCGGCGTGCGCAAACGCTTGCTGCACACTTGATATTTGCGCCGTCTCACATCGTCGCGTTGCTACTTCCAAAACGGCATTATTAAGAACAGTTACTGACTGACGAAGCAAAATCGCGCCTCAAAAACTTCTCCGCAGGGCGCGATCGAAGTTTTCCTCGGATTTCCTCTGGTAGCGCGTTAGCTGTCGTCTGCCACGGCAGGCCCGACGCAGGCGGCGCCACTGTCGATATCGCGCCTCGATCGCGCTGGTCGCGCCGAGCGCGATAGTGGAACGGAGGAGGAGGGAAGTGGATGGCGCTACTTTTTATAAGGGGCTTTAAGAAGAACCGCTACGATTGCCGTCACAAGGATGTATATTACGCTCCTGGATCCTTAGTGCTCCTCTGGTCGCCAACTTGACACGTTGGTCTCTTTGCGAAGCTTCTACCACGCTCCAGGGGCGGATCCAGGTTTTTTTCTGTGGGAGGGGGGGGGGGGGGGGGTCAGCTTCTGTCAATGATGATGATGATGATAGTAGCCTTTATCATTTACCGAAATTCACCGTTTCTGCTCACAATAAACCCGCGTTTTATACGGCTAGAGCAACACCTGTAGCCCACCGTGGCGGCTTAGTCAGTTCAGGCGTTGCTCTGCTGAGCACGAGATCGCATCCCGGCCGCGGCGGCCGCATTTCGATGTAGGCGAAATGCAAAAAACGCCCGTGTGCTTGCGTTGTAGTGCACGTTAAAGAACCCCAGGTGGTCAAAGTTAATCCGAAGTCTTCCACTACGGCGTGCCTCATAATCAGAACTGGTTTTGGCACATAAAACCCCAGAAAGAGGAAGCCCTATAGCGAAGCCAGGTATCGGTTTCTCTTATAGGAACTTATAGGAAAAGGACGTTACCCAATACAGCCATGTGCTTGGCGGCTGTGCCTGATAATACAGGTTGTTCAAAACTAAGCTTTATGGTTTTCTTAAAATTAGGCACTGGGAGGCACGCGAAGACCACCTGTGCAAATAAGTTATGTGGCCAGGGGGGCAAAAAGTGAGATGATAATTATCGCTGTGAGCAGCCCAATTAACTAAAATTGAACAATTATTTTTTGTCGACTGCAGTAAGTGGGTATGTTTGTATTGGAAACTTAGAGGCAGTCGTGTTTCTACACAGTATCAGTCGGAAGAATTATTCTAGCGTGTTCGTGCTCCGAGATATCCGACTCCGAATTTCTATTGTACTGCGCAGAGTTATCGACTCGACGCGAGAGCGGTTTATGCTTTGCGTTGCTGTGGAAGGGAGGCATTCTGAACATTTTTAGGGCATTGACATCTTGATGGGTGAAGTGTTGTCATGAGATTTGTGCATGACAACACCAAAGTTAAAGCGGCAGTATGAAATATTCGTTAGCATAGCTAAAAAAGGTTTCTGCTGTTGATGGTGCAGTTGTTGCTTTTGATTTCAATAAAACTTACAATACTTTGAAATCAGCAGTCACTTTATTTGCGTAGCCCAAACAAGGACCATGCCCGGTCGTCTAGTCACCATTACGCGCGCGCACTGCCCTCCGGCTTCTCCGCTCGCGCCATTATCACGGCATGGCAGCTGCCGCCATCTTTACAGGCTGCGCGGTCGCGTGATACGACAGCGGTTACGGGTTCTTCGATTTTTTTTTATTTCGCCAGCCGTGAGGAGAAGGGGGGCAGTTATTATTTTTGCCAATGCCTCCGCCGCGTTGTCAGACTAAAGGCTGCACCCAACAGCCGCGTCACATCAGGGAGGAGCTTTGCGCCGATTCTCATTCTCTTGCATGCGTAATCATGCGAACGACAAATAAAATTTGGAGTTGGATGTCTCGGAGCATAGACATGCTAGAAGAATTCTTCCAAGTGAAACTGTGCAGAAACACGACTGCCTCTAACTTTTGAATACATACACACTTACTGCAGTCAATAAAAAGTTAATTATTCAATTTTAGTTAATTCGGTTGCTGACAGCGATAATTATCTCACTTTGTGTCCTCCTGGCCACAAAATTTATTTGCGCAGGTGGTCTTCACGTGCCTCCCAGTGCCTAAATTTAAGAAAACCGTAAAGCTTAATTTTGAACACCCGGTATATCAGCCTGTATTGTTTCTTAAAATAAAATTTGGGACGGTCTGTCGCAGGTTCGTTATCCATGCGTAACCACGGGTCCGTCTTTGGAGTTCTGTTGGGACACCTTGATTTCCTGAAGAAGATTCTTTGTGTTCGGCTGAGACACCTTCGTTTCAACGCGGCAACCACTACGCTGGTTGTTTACGATATGCGAATCACCGCGTATGAAGACTCACGACGACGCCACGTACAAGAAGAACGATGTGGCGTAGTAGCCGTGAGCGCGAGCCAGCGTCTTCATGTTTTGTTTCCCACGCGATGTCATCCTTTTACACAAGGCGCGCTTCTGCTCCCGTTTCTCTAACCACGCGACGCCATCCTAGGCCCGCGCGCTGGCGTTGGCCGCTGACGTCACGCTCCCCCACTTCGCAGCCGCTGCTCGAGGCTTCGCCCCGCTCCGCGAGAATGCCCACTCAGATAAACGGATTCGGTGGCTTTGAGCCTCCTATGCTTAATGTACGACAATAAAACTGCGAAGTTACAATGAAAAACTTGTAGCGTACGAACGGTACTGTGTTCGTACTGGATATTGTCAACGTGTAACTGTGATCACAATGAGTGCTGCAGTTAAAAAAAAAGTTGCCTATGCGTAGTTCTTAGTTTAGCTGTTGTTATTTATATATGAACACTTCAGCGAGAGATCTCTTTCATTAAGCAGGTTGGTCGCGGAACCGATGACAGCAAATGAGGCAACCGATGACACCCCAATGCGGAACTAAGTTGATCAGGCGCGAAGGCGCTCGCGCGGACATCGGCGTGCTTAGCAAAAGTCCGTCCCCTCGTTCATTCGACGCCACCGACGGGACGAGTAAGGCACGGCCGGCGCCAGGAGGTCCAAGGTGTTCATGAGAAAAATTAACTACGGCAACTTCGCGACACCACACCCCTACGGAGTACAACTAAGGTTGTGAGCGAGCTACCTTTACTTCTACATGACTGATACCACTGGTACTCACGACAAATAATTTTGAAGAATGCTGGTGGCCATATTTATTTTGACAGGGCCATCCGCCTATCAGCGAGGGGGTGATACAGAAATCTGAGGGGGGGAGGGGGGGGGGGGTCAGGACATCCGGACATCCCTCCTGGATCCGAGCCTGACCACGCTACCATGGTCCTTATCCCGTTCTGCGTCAAGTTACCGACGTGACGTATGAGATTGCACCGGCGCAGCCAATGTTATCTTCTGCGCCGGTCAAGACTGACGGAGTTCATGTTGCCCGGCTAAAGCCGTATCACCTGTCCGCTGATGATGCACTCTGACCTGCCCGGATGGTGCGCGTGTTTTCGCCCGGGGGGGGGGGGGTGATGCTGCGAGACAGCAGAAGACCGACACCGAAGCAGAGGTCAGCATTAGGCCGGCACTGAAGAAGAGGAAGTAGAGGTTGCTCTTCGCCATCTTGGCTGGTTGCTGCTACGCCTGTGCTACTCGCCTATTTTGTAAATATTTGTAAATATACGTTCTTCCGCAACAATATTGTTAGTGTAGAAACTTGATTTTCTTCAATAGGCGGCCACATTTTCTTCAGTAGCAAGCATTGACAAGCCACAATGCATCTTGTAAAGACCACAGGACAAATTGTTTTCATCTGTACTCACGTAACAATATGTACGGAATGTCACATTGCTAAGGAAATCTCAGATATCTCCATTAGCACTAATCATTTGCACAGATATTAGAGAGCTTTAGAATAGGAGCCCCAAAAATAGCTTTGCGGGTGTTAGCGTTGGGGCATGCAGGAGTGAAGAGTTTTAGAATAGGGCTTTGTGTTTGCGAATAGCGCCTTGCTCTCGCAGCGCCACTATGGTGTCAAATAAAAACGATAATAAATATTAAAATAAACCTCTTCTCAAAAGAAGAAATTTTGACTTTCATGGTTTGCGTTTAATTACAATTGAGAGGTTACTCGGTTAGCAGCAAGTGATTTGTTGCGCTTAATTTTTAGTAACCAACTTCACGTGCCTTCACAAGCCAAGCTAATCCACGTTAGGCCTACGAGCCAAAAAATCGACAATCAAATTCGGAATCAGTGGCGCCTAATGAATCAATCTGTATTACAAACATTAGTTGAGAGAAAGCAATAACCACAGTCACTTCTAGCTTGTGCACTTCAAGCGTTACCACGAATCGAGCCGTTTGGTACTCAGAGCCGTCGCTTCAATGGGTGCCGCCATGTTTGTTAACGCAATGCTTTTGGGGCTCCCACTAAATCAGTGAAATAGCGTGCGCAACGCAAAACCCAAACGTAGTTTTTGTCTCGCGCTTGCGCAGTGGTGTCGACGCTATTTCTTTGGGGCCCCTATTCTAAAACTCTCTATTGAATTGATGGTAGATCTTGTTTACCCTGATTTGTGTGCGGTATGTACCAAACAAATTGACATAAATCGCTCCCTACTGCTGGACTACTATTTCTCAAATGCATATTTGGAGGCAATGCTGCTACAAAAAAGGACATGCCAAGTCAGAGTTGTGCAAAAGTAGTAGTAGTTGCCCACAAATGAGTCGTATTTGCAGTTGCTGTAGCGTGGATCTCGGACATGGCATAGCAATTGAAGCAAACTCGCGGAATAATGCAAGCAATTGGCACAAATGCATTGAAGAGGAACAATAAAGATTCATTGCGAAATCGGTACGCTGATACTCGCCGCAGTCCACTGCATTGCAAATGACAGCGTCATGCAGTTGCGCTCGGAACATCGCGGGCAACTTCGGCTACATGCTTTGGCGGTTGCTCTTGTGGACGTTCATCCTCCAGCGGGTGCTCGCTTGCGCACTCAAGAAGTGCCAAAGATTTCTTCGTCTCTCGAGACGCCTTTTCGGAGACGTACAGTCCTACAGGACGCGACACACTTCGCGTCGAAACGCGTAGCGCAGGCAGCGCGAGACAAATGCAAACGGAAACTACCAAGCGCTTCATAACATGCCCAATGGCGGTACGTCCCATTTTCAAAGAAAATCGAAGGTGACAAATGAATACTCACACCTTTGCAGGAGAGCTCTTCGCACGCCACCGAACGGCACCACAGAACACCTGTTACGACGCCAACGTACACAGCGGCAAAACTACCACAGCTACAAAGCTGCACATAAAGGTGCCACATGCCTTCCGCATGGCGGCGAGATCAAGGCGAGGCTGTGAGCAGTGCGAGCAGTGTGAGGCGCACAACTAGGGGAGAGGGGTACGCAGGTGGCGAGGCGCTAGTCGGGTAGTCACCCTCCTCGCTGCTCGCCCTCTCAGTTCGCTCTGTGTAATCGCGGCGTTGCTCGCGGTGGCGTATTTACAATTGCTAGTAGGTACAGCGTTTGACCACTGGCGCCACGCTGCGCCGCTCGCGCGTACCATGTTTGTAGCCGCCGCCGTTGGAACGGAGGAGGCGTTGACGGAGAAAACGCTGGGCTGGTGGTGACTAGCCTGCTGTTGGGATCGGTGGTATTATAAACGCATCACTGTTTTGATGATCCAAATATAATCTCACTATCAGGGAGGGCGCAGTCTACCTGACTGGAGCAGTATTTTTTTTTATTTGGGGTGTTGCTACGCAGCGCTCCGCAACACCCCAACGACCGCCGCTTCGCGTCGGCGCCCGGCACCACGGCTTCCGCCGTGGCGCCGGGGTTCAAGCGACCGCGCTGGCAAACAGTGAGAGAAAAAAAGGGAAAAACGTGATATTAAAAAAAAGAATGTAGCCAGAGCGGGTTTCGAACCCGCGTACGCAAGATCCCGAAGCGAGCGCCGTAACCACTCCGCCATGCAGCCACGTTTTTTTTTTCTTTAATGCATGGAAAATAAAGTGGAAGGTATATTACAGTGCGGACATAGCTACACACTTAAAACTCGGGCAAACACACACATGCGTCCAACAAGTGCATCCAGTCAGGCGGAGGTTCCTGCACGGCGTACACACTTCTTATATAAGCTGCACTTTCTTGAAAGAATGATCTTGTAGATCGCGGGCTTTCGGCATGGCGATCACACATTCTAGCTCTCCATAGGCTATACAAACCCAGTACTACGAGCATGTCATAGGGAGGACCGCCACTAATCTTAAACGGTAGGAATCTAATTGCGTATGGAGTGATGTCAATGTCCTTTTTAAGCGTCCGTTGGAGAATGTCCCAGAAAAATATAGCATCGGTACAGTCTATAAAACAGTGATCTATAGTTTCAGCACGTGGACAAAGTCGACAGTTCGTGGACCATGGCACGAAGCAGCCCCTCGCGTTCAACCAGGTTTTAACAGGAAGTGTTTCCGTATGCAATTTAAAGAAAAATGTTTTAGCTCCAGGAGGTATACACATTTTACGGGCCCGCCTAAGTACATCCTGATAAGGCTGATTTAAATAAGGTGCACGATACAAAGCATCTGGGAAAATCGAATACACCAGTGCAGCAGAAATTTCTTTTCGACTCGCAGTGAAAATGTACTCCAGGCTGAATCTAACTTTCAAGAAAAGGAGTGAATCCACAACCTCCTTGAGAAAGCCCCAAGGAGCCTGTGTGACATATTTGGCATCTGATGACACTACTATATCAGGAAGATAATGAGCTAATCGGAGCTGTAACATTTCACGCAAAAAAGGATGATCACTGTCTCGAAAGAAAAACAGACGAGAAACAATTTGCCTGACGAAGAGATGGACTAATCCTAAACCACCTCGTTCAAGAGGGACGAACAGATTATCGCGCCGCATCGATTCGCAACTCGAGCTCCCAATAAATGTTGCAAATACGCGATGCAGTGCCTGAATACGAAGTCTTGAGCAGTGCAGTACTTGCAGCACATACATGAGACGGGAAACTAAAAACACGTTGCACACTTCAGCACGACTGAACATTACAAAGTAAAGTGAATTCATGGCGAGGACGGAATTTGTCATTTTCCCTACTTCCCCCGACCAATGACTGTTGCTATTTCTATACTGTGAGAGAGGTACACCTAAATAGCACAGATCATTTTTCCATTGAATGCCTGCGTAATGTGATGGCATTGTGGCCCATAGTCCAAACCAAAAACCTGAACTTTTTTCAAAGTTAATGCTGGCACCAGAAGCCGCACAAAATTCTTCTGTAATTGCGAGAGCAGTCTTTACACTCTTTTTATCAGTACAAAAGAAGGCCACGTCGTCTGCATATGCAAGAACCCGAATCTCACTCGACGGCAGTTTAAGCCCTTGGAAATTTTCTTCTTTCAGGATGCTCATACAAAGTGGCTCCAAATACAGGCAAAAGAGAAGCGGTGACAAAGGGCATCCTTGTCTTACTGATGATAAAAGCCTAATCGGATCGGAGAGAGAACCATTCACTATCAACCTCGTTGAGCCATTAGCATAACATATTTTGACACCTTTAAGGAGCTTGGATCCGATATTTATATGCTCCAGTACACCAAACAGGAACGAGTGATTCACCCTGTCGAACGCCTTAGCCAGATCTAGCTGTACCATTGCTACCTGTCCAATCCCCTCGGCTACACACTCAAGCACAGATCTCGCAACATGAATGTTGGTCTGAATGGACCGACCTCTGATGCCACAGGTTTGATGATCACCTACCACAGATCTTATCACGACTTGTAAACGGTTAGCTAATACTTTTGCAAAAATTTTATAATCCACATTGCATAAGGAAATAGGCCGGTATCCGTCCACTTTTTGCAATTTAGTTTCATCATTGCTTTTGGCTATGAGTACAGTGTGCCCTTCGTACATTGTGGCAGGTAGGTAACCTACCTCCAAGGCTTCACGGTACACCTGAAGTAATAATGGGGACAAGAGGGAACGAAAACACTGATAAAATTCGGCAGTAAGGCCATCCGGGCCAGGCGTCTTGCCTTTCGCTAATGAATCTATGCATGCAGTTATCTCATTAATATCAATGTCATCATTTGTATAATCATAATCGTCCTGATTTAACTGAGGCAGCAGGGATACAAATTTGGTGGCAGACACACATGTATCCAATGGCTTATGGCTTCGAAATAATTTTTGGTAATGTTCAAAAAACGCTTGAGTTATGAGGGTCGGCTCATTAACAACGATTCCACCATAGTCTATTTCTAGGATTTGTTTAGACAGCGCATGTCGGCGCTCATCACCTAGGGACCTACTGCATGGCTGTTCTTCTAGAAAACGCTGCGCTCGCGCACGCACTAGTGCACCTCTGTATTTTTCTGCGTACAAAACCTGTAACTGCGCCTTGGTGTTATGAATATTGTCACGGGGATTCACAAGTACACTGGAGAGACAATATATACAGGCTGCTGCTACCAGAGAATGGCTGACAGCATCTCACGAAGCATGTCCCGTCTTCTTCCTCTTCGCGTAGCACAGCAGTCTTTTAAGGGCAGGCTCATACGCAATGCCTCGTAACATCACCCCCGGCGGACTGAGCGCCGTCACGGCGCCTTCTAAAATGAGTCAGCACTGCTGGTGTAGTAGGGTTTTAGCCGCGACACATGGACAACATCAGCAGCAGACGCAAAAGAAGAAGATGGGCGATCTCGGAGCGGAGTGATGAGGTAGTCAACATCGTTGAGCTTGCGGAGAACCTTGTAGGGTCCTGTGTAGCGAGGGAGGAGCTTCTCGCACAGGCCTTGGCGTCGAGACGGCGTCCAGAGTAGGACCAGAGATTCAGGAGGGTACTCTACTTCGCGGTGCCGGCTATCATAGCGCTCTTTTTGGGAGGCCTGCGACGCACACAGCCTAGTGTGAGCAACCTGGCGAGCCATTCTGGCTCGGGAGAGGACGTCCTGAGCATATGCGGTTGGTACGGATGGATCAGCAGGAAGGAGCGTCTCGAAGGGCAACGCAGGGTTGCGGCCGTACAGGAGAAAGAACGGCGAATAGCCGGCAGTGTCATGTCGGGACGAGTTGTAGGCAAATGTAACATAGGGTAGGGCGGCGTCCCAATCGCGGTGATCAGTAGAGACGTACATGGACAGCATATCCGTAAGAGTTCGGTTGAGCCGCTCGGTAAGACCGTTGGTCTGTGGATGATAGGCTGTCGTAAGGCGATGTTCAGTAGAGCAGCTACGCAGAATTTCGTCAATGACCTTTGCAAGGAAACAGCGTCCACGATCCGTAAGAAGCTGACGCGGAGCTCCGTGTCGAAGAATGACGTCATTGAGCAGAAAGTCTGCAACGTCGGTAGCGCAGCTACTGGGCATGGCGCGCGTGATGGCATATCTGGTGGCGTAGTCAGTTGCGACGGCAATCCATTTGTTGCCGGATACGGACGTAGGGAAAGGTCCGAGCAAGTCAAGGCCGATGCGGAAGAAAGGCTCCGGTGGAATGTCGACAGGTTGAAGCAGGCCAGCCTGAGGAAGAGCAGGACGTTTGCGGCGTTGACAGCGTTCGCAGGCAGCAACGTATCGGCGCACTGAACGATATAAGCCAGGCCAAAAGAACCGCTGTCGCACGCGGTCATAGGTGCGTGAAACGCCCAGGTGGCCGGCAGTTGGAGCATCATGTAGATGTTGAAGAATGGCGGTGCGCAGGTGTCGGGGAATAACTAGCAAGAATTCTGGACCGTCAGGTTTCATGTTGCGACGGTAAAGGACGTCATCGCGTAGGACATACTGGCGTAGAGCAGGGTCGGAACGCGCAGAAGAGAGTCGCTGAATGGTGAGCTTTAGGGCTGCATCCCGACGCTGTTCGTTGCCGATGTCGCGTAGATCAGAGATGGCCAGCACACAGGAATCATGCTCATGGTCAGCGAGGCTAGCAGGGTCCACAGGATAGCGCGAAAGACAATCGGCATCGTGATGTAGCCTACCCGATTTATAAAGTACCTCAAAGGTATAGTCCTGTAGCCGCAGAGCCCAGCGACCAAGGCGACCAGTTGGGTCCTTGAGCGAGGACAGCCAACAAAGAGCGTGGTGGTCGGTAATAACCGAGAATGCGCGGCCGTACAAATACGGGCGAAATTTTGCGACAGCCCAAACCAATGCAAGGCACTCGCGCTCTGTGATAGAATAGTTCCGTTCTGATGTGGAGAGCAGGCGGCTGGCGTATGCAATAACACGTGTGTGGCCATGCTGGTGCTGAGCGAGGACGGCGCCGATTCCATGCCCACTAGCATCTGTGCGAACCTCAGTAGCCGCAGATGGGTCAAAGTGAGCCAAGATAGGCGGTGAAGTGAGCAAGTTGGTCAGCGCCGAGAATGCGGTTGCTTGGTCGGGGCCCCACGAGAAGGGCACGTCCTTCTTGAGAAGGTCATTGAGGGGTCGGGCTATGATGGCGAAGTTGCGTATAAAACGGCGGAAGTAGGAGCATAATCCAATGAAACTCCGAACAGCTTTAGTAGACGAGGGCACAGGGAAGTTCTTAACAGCGCTAATCTTGGCAGGGTCAGGTTGGACACCTGTAGCACTTACAAGATGACCAAGCACAGTGATTTGTTGTCTGCCGAAATTACACTTTTTGGAGTTTAGCTGGAGCCCTGCTCGACGAAAGACAGCTAGAATGGTCGCCAAACGAGTAAGGTGGCTTTCAAACGTTGGGGAAAACACAATGACGTCGTCTAGGTAGCAGAGGCAGATAGACCATTTGTAGCCACGAAGGAGAGCGTCCATCATGCGTTCGAACGTTGCGGGGGCGTTGCACAGTCCAAAGGGCATAACTTTGAACTGATAGAGGCCGTCCGGTGTGATAAAGGCAGTCTTTTCTCGATCCAAGTCATCAACAGAAATCTGCCAGTAACCCGAGCGCAGGTCGATGGATGAGAAGTACTTCGCACCGTGAAGACAGTCCAGGGCGTCATCGATCCGTGGCAGCGGATATACGTCTTTGCGCGTTATTTTGTTTAAGGCACGATAGTCGACGCAAAATCTCCAGCTGCCATCCTTCTTTTTGACCAAGACGACAGGTGACGCCCACGGACTTGAGGAAGCCTCTATGACGTCTTTAGAGAGCATCTTGTCGACTTCTCGTTGTATGACCTGGCGTTCGGAATGGGACACACGATAGGGTCGCCGTCTGATAGGAATAGCATCTCCGGTATTTATTCGATGACTTACGAGAGACGTTTGACCGAGAGGGCGGTCATCGAAGTCGAAGATATCCCTATAGGTCGTTAGGAGGTGGTGGAGTTCCGTGGCTTGACAAGTCGGAAGATCAGGGGCAATCATCGTGGTAATTTCGTCGGGGAGTGGACTTGCCGGACCGCTTGCGAGAAAGGACGAACAAGTGTCCGCGTCTAGTGCCGCGACGTCGCATTCATCAAGCGCAGACACGTTGGCCACTGAGATGCCTTGCGGGAGAGCTTGAGTCGAGTTGCTGAAGTTCAGAAGCGGGAGCCGGACGTGGTTGTCGACAACAGTCACGAGGGTGTGTGGCACAGCAATATTTCTGGTCAACAGTACTTCAACTAGTGGAGACACTATGTAGTCGCCGTCTGGAACTGGAGATGCCGTCGTCAATGCAACACACGTGGCGGCTTGCGGTGCCAACCGAACATAATCGACAGAGCATAAGCGGTGTGACGGTAAATCTGGAACATCCGCCAGTTGAGGAAGCTCAAGTTGAAGGATGCCGGTTGCACAGTCAATGAGAGCGGCATGGGCCGACAAGAAATCAAGTCCGAGAATGACGTCGTTGGGGCATTGCTCGAGAACCGTAAACAAAACAGATATATGGTGACCGGCGATGGTGATGCGAGCTGTGCACATTCCGATGACTACGGGACTTCTTCCATCAGCGACGCGAATAATACCAGTAGCGGCGGGGGTAAGTACTTTCTTAAGGCGACGACGAAGGTGATTACTCATCACGGATATTTGTGCCCCAGTATCGACGAGTGCGGGAACAGTTAAGCCGTCAACGTCAACGTCGATCAAGTTTCGTCGCGTCGGCAATACGAGGAGAGGATTTGAGGTGCAAGTCGAAGATGCAGCGTCACCTCTAAGAGCTGCATCCCTTAGTTTCCCTGTTGAAGGTTGAGCGGCGATGTCGGACGTCGTCGTAGAGGCGAAGGAGACGATGGCCGACGCGCTGGCGGCGAACGGGACTGATGACCTCGGGGCGACGGGGAACGGCTGTGCGGCGCAGGGGTGGCATCGACGTTGTACGGCTCAAAAGGCTGGAAGCGGCGGTAGCTATCAGTGTTGTATGGTTGGTATGGCTGAGCGGGCTGAAAACGGCGGTAGTTGTCGGTGCGGCTAGCAGTTTCATCCCGGGTTAACGGCGACACCCAACGGTTGTTGCAATGGCGCGCAACGTGACCGATACGGCGGCAGTGGAAGCAAATCGGCCGATCATCTGCCGTCCGCCATTCAGCCGGATTACGAGAGCGCGGATAAAACCGTTGTTCCTGGGGCGGTGATCTCGGGCGAGGCGGCGACCTAGGGCGAAAGTCAGTTGTCCGAGACTGAGCAACGGTGCAGACGGCGAAACCCAAGTTGCCGAGTTCCTCCCGCACAATGGACTGGACCAGGGAAACGGCCGGCACGTGAAAATCGCCGTGGCCGTTGTTGGGGAGAGCAGGAGCAATAGCTTCGATTTCCCGACGGACGATTCGTGTAATTTCCGACGGTGGCGATGACTGCAGACGAGAGGCCTGTCCGTCTTCGCATGATGACGTCGGGGCGGTGTTCGGTAGCCGAGCGAATGACCTCGCAATACGCCGACTTTTGGCCTGCTCAAAACGCCGGCATTCTTCAATAATTGCGTCGACGGTCGCACAATTTCGGCACAGTAATAGGTTGAACGCATCGTCTGCGATTCCCTTTAGTACGTGACCAACCTTGTCCGACTCCGTCATGTTCATGTCCACTTTACGGCAAAGAGCCAAGACGTCCTGAATGTAGGAGATGTATGGTTCGGTGGACGTCTGAGCGCGGATGGACAGCTCTTGCGTAGCGGCCGCCTTTCGACCCATGGGCTTCCCAAACAAGGCACTAAGTTTTGTTTTGAAGGTGTCCCAACTTCCAATCTCTGCCTCATGGTTATCGAACCACACCTTTGCCGTTCCTTTGAGGTAAAACAGCACGTTCGCCAGCATCATCGTCGGGTCCCAACGATTGACCTCACTGATGCGTTCATAATTGGCAATCCAATCGTCGACGTCAACTTCATCCGTACCGCAGAACGTTCCTGGGTCTTTAAGGTGCGTAACGACGATCGTTGACGTTGTGGTCGGCGCTGGTGCAGGCATCGCACTGGCCGGCGCAGGCGACGTGGTCGTGGTCTCGTCTGTCATAATGATGACCCCGACTCGACGACCACTGCGGAGCTCCGTTGTACAGCGCGTCTTCTGGTACCCCGCACCTCCACCAAATTGTCACGGGGATTCACAAGTACACTGGAGAGACAATATATACAGGCTGCTGCTACCAGAGAATGGCTGACAGCATCTCACGAAGCATGTCCCGTCTTCTTCCTCTTCGCGTAGCACAGCAGTCTTTTAAGGGCAGGCTCATACGCAATGCCTCGTAACATCATCATCAATATATTCACCCGGATGTAGACATTCAAGTTCATGTAATTCCTTCAGAAGTCTATACAATTCTTTGTAGTTATTCTTTTGTTCAAAGGCCAATATTGATGATTCTTCGATAGCTATCATTTTAAGTTCCTGTTTGATTAATTCCCAAACAGCAAAAAGAGGCAAGTCCTTGCGACATGACAGATGAGCTATAAGCTCAGTAACACGCTTTAGGAAGCAATCGCGCGAAAGGAGTTGGTTATTAAATTTCTACAACTCCCAGCACATACGCCGGCTTTGGTATCGACGGCTACCAAAAGATGCTGAGACTAGGCAATGTTCACTGAAGAACACAGGGTGCACAGTGTAACCATGAATAAGTGATAGGGCGCTAAGCGAAACGTAAATTCGATCAAGCCTTGCATGCGAGATACCTTGGAAATGCGTGTAGCGACACCCTGCTTTTTCATGTTCCCCAATGTCCACAAGCTGATAATCACACATCAGGCGTTGCAACACATCACTACTTGGATCACGTCTCAGCCTCAATGACGCACGATCTTGCACATTACATGCACAATTGAAGTCCCCAAAAAGGACCAATGCACGATCAGTAGACAAATGATGTTCTAGAGATAAAAAGAAACTCTCTCGTTCACGTAGCTTGTTCGGGGCATAAACACACACAAATCTAAAGCTAATACCACTGATATCAATATCACACCATATTAGGCGCCCTTCCCTATCTGTAAACAAATGCAGCACATCACATTGTAAATGTCTTCTAACGAATAACATACAACCAGCGGAAACTCCTATTGCATGGCTTACACAAACATTATAGTCAGATAGAAATGGAGTTAGAGCTACTTCTGTGTTTTCATCGGATTCAATCTTTCTTTCTTGGATAGCAGCAATATCTAATTTCCTATTGCGTAGCAAACGAAGGAGTTGAACTTGCCGTCGCTTACTGCGTAAGCCACGGACATTTAAAGTACCAAAGTGGAAGGGAAGAGCGCCCGCCATGATTACCTATGTTGGTGCAGCGTTCACACGCTGCTCTAGGGGTGCATCACTCCCGTCTTGAGGAGGTGATGCACTGGCGACCTTTTGCTGCACTTCAACACAAGAGACATCTGTGGGTGCAGGCGTTCCTCGGAGCGGTTTTGTCAACTTTGACACTTTGGGAACCCGGTCCTCCTTTCCCACGGACGATGGGTTGTCAGCTGGCGCTGGACGCTTCTTAGTAGCCTCACACGTCAATCCAGATTCCACTGATGGCGGGCGGTCTTGAACTGGTGGCAATTCTGCCCATGACATAGTTGGTTCGTCGTCAGGTAACTTAGTATCCTCCACAGCGGCAGGCTTCGGGCTAAGGCTATCGTCAGCCGATGAAGGCTTTGTCTCTTCCTGTCGATGAGCTTCAGCGGGTGTTTTACCGGTCGCATCCACAACCTCGCTCACATCCATTAGATGATCGGTGACGGTCTCATCCTCAGCTGGTCTGTTTCCACGCAGCTTGTCAGCGTAGGTTCCGATGCATGCATCTGCAATGTGACCGTAGCGGTGACAGTTGCTGCAGCGTGGTGTCCTACATTGTCGCCGGATATGCCCGACTCTGTTGCACCGTAGGCAAAGTGGTGGTCGGCCAGGAACCAAGATGAGGCACTGGTGTCCGTATATGCTCAATAGGTGAGGCAGATTACTGGCAGATGCTCCGTCCTTCAGTGTAAACGACACGTCGCGATTAGTCATTTGCCAGCCCTCCATGCCGTCACACCGCCACATTTCTCTCGTGATAGACTGCACTGTTCCATAAGGTTCTAGCGCTTCAACAATCCGTCTCTGTTCGAGGTGTGGGGGAAGCCAAAGAAGCTTCATCTTGATATTTTTGCATTCTGGGTCTATGACAAGGCACTTGAGGCCCTTCACCAGCAGCTCGCCTTTGTCGACAAGTTTCTGTTTCGCGATGCTATTAACGCATGTTACTAGCCACAAATGGCTCATCTGGTACGGTCCAGCACCGAGGATATCAGCTGCATTCAGAACTGAAAGGAGTGCATCGCGAAAGTCCGGGGCCCGATATGGCCGCCCTGCCAGGTCAGCATGCAGGAAAACTGAGTTGAGAACGGTATTGCCAGTTGGTAGACGAGGGAGAACGACCTTATAATTACCGGAATCAGTAGTTTACGGGGGGTGGAATCCTCGGCCAAGGGCCGATGCGCTGTTTCCAGCAGAGCTCATCGCAGACGTGGCCGTTCGAACCGGCTTCTTCCCTCCGCCATACAGCCGCACGTACCGCGTTTCTAGGTGGTTCCGTTCACCGAGGGCGCTCGGACGCAATGATATGGTTTGCACGAATGCAACCCATGGAAGCGTGGCTCCGCCATACAGCCACGCTTCCATGGGTTGCATTCGTGCAAACCATATCATTGCGTTCGAGCGCCCTCGGTGAACGGAACCACCTAGAAACGCGGTACGTGCGAGCGGCGCAGCGTAGCGCCAGCGGTCAAACGCTGTACCTACTAGCAAATGTAGTGTTGCCTCGCGGTGAGCTGCACCGCGAATGTCATGACGGCAAGCGGAAGCACAAAAAGAAAAAAAAATCAGGAAAACAAATGACGCCGCCGGCGCGCGCTAGAGGCGCGGATATAGTGAACTAGAAGATTCTAGTACACTGTAGTGCGGACATCCTCGCCGGCTGGCTGGCTCTGCAAAATATGGCTATCGTTTAGTTTTATTCAGGGGGCTTGGAGGCAGGCCGCTGTACGCCCTCCGCAATTGTTCATTACATAATATGGCCAAATCATGATAAAACGGTATCCGCGTAATGTTCAAGCTATATACAGCTGTAAAAAAGTTGCCAAATGAAGGGCGATCATTCTGGTCTCGTGCCTGTCAGATGATTCTCAAGAAATGCTCGAGGACATCCTGGTTAAACTTTTCGGAGAGAATGTACATAAAGTTTCGCTGTTTTAGAAGGTACCTGGATAGTTCCAGTGTCGACAAAATTGTGACACGAAGGCCCTGTGCAGTTTGGACAGTCTCTGCTTCCGAGACGAATGCCCTCCTTTAGGATTTGACTATTTACGGCATAAAACAATTATATCTGAGGCTAAATGTAACTAATCCCTTACCATCTTCGAGTCCGTTTGTGCCTCTCAGAATAAAACTCGAGGCCTTTGGCAACACTATGACTTGGCAACTGATTCGCTAGGTTAACATGCATTTTTTCAGTGGGGGAAGGATTTTAACGCTCAAAGGTTTTTTTTTGTTTTTTTTTTTGGGGGGGGGGGGCAAATATGCAAGTTGCCCAGCTTGTTTTGTATCTTCAACAAATAACTTGTTTAAGTGTGCACAGCCGACCCATTTACCTGCAACGCTTTCTATGCATACAGGCAGTTTCAGATGCACTTTATCAAATGGGGTGCATTATAAAAAACGTTTCGCTGATCAGCAGGATGCGTAAAGAAGTGCTTGGTATTCTGCACTAGATCACTGCACGGGCTCGGGCTTACCCGAAAGCCCGGCCGGGCCGGGCTGGGTAGAGCAGTTTTTTGACGGGCCGAGCTCGGGCACGGCATGTGATTTTCGACCCGGGCCCGGGCCGGGCTCGGGTTTTTTGACGCGGGCCCGGGCCGGGCTCGGACTTTATGGTGGTGTGCATGTAACGTGCAGCGAGTCATCCTCGGGCGTCTCGACTCTGAAAATTGTCTTTTTCGGTCTCGGGCCGGTTTCGAGCCGGGCTCGGGCCTAAGATAAAGGGGTGGTGGGCCGGGCGGGTAACGTAGATTATTTCCGGGCCCGGGCCGGGCCCGAGTGTAGAGGTCGCCACCTGTGTGCCTTGAGCAAGTGACCATAAGACGGCGCTACAAGGACCTTGTATTTAAAACCCCTTGATGTTAGAAAGTAGCGACACGCTTTGATCTACGCCGCAACGCCCTCGCCGGCGCGGTCAACCTCCTCTTTTTCTCCCCCTCTTTCGCGGAGGTAGCGCATCCGCCACGCTGAATGGCTGCGGCGCGCGATACTACCCCGTTAGGTGACCCTGACGTCACGAAAACGGCGCGAACTTGCTTTCGCGCGCCTTTAGTTTCTCCCGCTCGCCATGAGCAGTCCAAGTGGTGGTCGCCCTGCCGCTCCGGACGTGTGTTTCCCAAGTTTTTCCATCCGTTCGTAGGAATCTGAGCTTCTTTCTCAGTGAAAATGCCTTGCTGCTGCGCGTTTCAATGCAGCAGCAGGTAAGAGAAAGGGCAAGCCTTATTTTATATCCCCCGAGGTGAACGGAATGTCGTGCGTCGGAAGCAGTGGCTCCATAACATCGGGAGAAGGGATTTCGCCCCTTCTAAGCACGCCGTTCTTTGCGAGGTGAGTGTTACAGCTTTCCTCACATTTGTGGATGAAGTTGCATGGAGGTTTTAATGCTCTTCGCCATAGCCGGACTCTTCGTTCAGTTCAATACAGAGCACAGATAACTGTGCATGTAGTTTTTTTTATTTTTAAGTGAGTCGGCTGAAATTTTCGTTGACTCTTCGAGCCGTGACAAAGCTTTTTGTGTTTTCGCGCGTGCGTTAGTTTTCAAATGTATGTAATTTGTGAGTTAATGCCTGTAACTCCTATTTTGTAGTTGTGTGCGTGTGTGCGTGCGTGTTTGTTTATGTGCGTGCGTGTATGTGTGTGCATGTATGTGCGTGCGCGCGTGTGTGTGTGCGTGTAATCCTTGTGCCTGATACTTGTGAAGCCAAGCAACTCTTTTACTCTTATTGCGTGCGTATTGTATCTTTACAATGTTTCAATACTGCGAGCATTTTTTTTCTTTACGTACACTTTATGTTACGAAGGCATGAACCGCAATATATAGGTAGATAAGTGGTGTTTACTTTTACTTACATGTATAATACAAATGTGCAGGCTTGTGCCGTGCAAGAGCGCAAACAAATTCAAATGGAAGAAATTTGCTTCTTACCATGCGTATACTAAGAGATCACTGTCATGTTTCAGCTCCATTTTACGAACGACCAGTTTGAGCCAAACGTATCGGAAGCCCATGGAAAGAAAAAATTGAAGCCCGACGTAGAGGCAAACAGCTCAGCCTCTGCTTGGTACTCATTTTTTCGGAGCGCTTCCGCTTGTATGTATCGAAGCGTCCTCAGAAAAAATGTCATGACGTTCTATCGGAAACGTGCTTTCGTCATGACAGTTTCACAAGGGATAAATTACCATACAATGCTTCAAAGGGCCGAATAAACAAGCGCGCGCATTGATTCTAATGCGGCTGCAGCGAGCCACTGGAGGGTTCAGCGCCGCGCCGGCCCGGTGGGTATTACTATTTGCGCCCCCGTACAGCGCTCGACCGCTGGCGCCACGCTGCGCCGCTCGCGCGTACCGCGTTTTTAGGTGGTTGCTTTCGCCGAGGGCGCTCGAACGCAATTATATGGTTCGCATGCTTGCTGTCTTTGCAAGTGTGGCTGTAAAAAAAAAAGGCTGTATGGCCGAGTGGTTACGGCGCTGGCTTCGGGATTATGTGTACGCGGGTTCGAATCCTGCCTTGGCTCGTTTTTTTAAAATCTTAATATCACGCTTTTCCTTTTGTTTTCCTCTCTGTTTGCCAGCGCGGTCGTTTGAACCCCGGCGCCACGGCGGAAGCCGTGGTGCCGGGCGCCGACGCGAAGCGGCGGTCGTTGGGGTGTTGCGGAGCGCAGCGTAGCAACACCCCAAATAAAAAAAAATACTGCTCCAGTCAGGTAGACTGCTCCCTCCCTGATAGTGAGATTATATTTGGATCATCAAAACAGTGATGCGTTTATTTAGGAATACCACCGATCCCCTAACAGCAGGCTAGTCACCCCCAACCCAGCGTGTTCTCCGTCAACGCCTCCTCCGTTCCAACGGCGGCGGCTAGAAACGTGGCACGCCCGAGCGGCGCAGCGCGGCGCCAGCGGTCGAGTGCTGTACGGGGGCGCAAATAGAAATACGCGGCCCGGTGAGGGGAGAAATCCGACGAGAATTGAGGAGGAGAGCGCGCGCGCGGAGGAGAGTGTCGCTACTTTCTAACATCAAGGGGCTTTACTTGTATTCGCGATGATGATGATGATGATTTATTGGCATCCCCTTTGAAACAGGGCGGCGACAAATAGTCACCTAGCCTGCTTGATTTAATCAGGTATACTATACATGTTCTTTATCTAGCATTTTTGTATACCTCTCATTATTTTTCTTTTTCAAAAATTTACCTTGTACCGCTGCCTATGATTTTAAGAGATCAGGTCGTATCCATCTTTTCCCTGCTTTTTTTCCACCAGTACTCTAATCTTCTCTTGCTGATCTCTACGGCTGATCTGTTTATGTTTCCTTCCACTTTAAACCCAAGCGCTTCTGGGAGTTGCACGTTACCTACGGTTCTCGCTGGGTGGATCCGGTCGCATTCCATCAGGATGTGCTGAGTGGTCTCTGGATCTTTACTGCAGCATACACATGTCTCATCTAGTTCCGAATATTTGTTCCGATATGTTTTCGTCCTTAGGCAACCGGCTCGAGCCTCAAATAGCAAGGCACTGCCCTTTGTGTTATCGTACAAATTTTCCCTTCTAATTTCTTTCTTCTCATTCTTGTAAATCTCCATTGTCCTTTTTGTTTCCATTCTTTGCATCCAATTCACGGTCTCTATTTCTCTCACTTTCTTTCTGATGACCCCTGGTTTTCTATTTACAGTTTCGATTATCCTGTACTTGGTTGCCAACTTCCTTGACCTCTTCCTCCATTCTGTGTCCACGCTTTTCATGTAGAGATACTTGTGCACTTTAGCCGCCCATTTATTTTCATCCATGTTCCTGAGCCTTTCTTCAAAACTAATTTTGCTCTGTGCTTCTCAGACTTCAAAAGAGGCCCAACCCATGTCACCATGCACTGCCTCATTTGTCGTATTAACGTGTGCTCCCAAAGCCAACCGGCCTACTGATCTTTGGTTAACTTCCAAACCCGCCAATATATCCGATTTTAAGCATATAATGACATTTTCGAATGTTAGCGCTGGCACCATTACTCCTTGCCAGATTCCACGCACCACCTCATACTTATTGTGGCCCCATAGTGCTCTGTGTTTCATTATTGCTGCATTCCGCTTCCCCTTTATTTTCAGATTATCTTGGTGGTTGCTTGAGTAATTCTTTCCTTCGTTTATGTGTACGCCGAGGTACTTATATTGCTTCACTATGGGTATTACTTGCTGTTGAATTGACACCACGAAGTTACTCGTGTGTTCATTAAAGATCGTAATCCCTGATTTCTCTGTGCTAAACTTAAGGCCTAGATTTGTCGCTGCGTTCCCACAGATATTCGCAAGTATCTGTAAATCTTTTTTATTGTCCGCTATTAGCACAATGTCGTCTGCGTACATCAGTCCAGGGACCTTCTGTTGCACCATTTGTCCATTACGCATGTAGGATAAATCAAAACCTAATTCGCTGTTTTCCAGTCGTCTTTTATGCCCTTGACGTAAAGCGTGAACAACAATGGTGACAGAGAGCATCCTTGCTTCAATCCTTGGTGAATTCCCACCATTTCATTTCCTTTTCGGCCTTCCCATACCACTTGTACTTGGTTTGTCTCGACATATCTCCCTCAGCAGCTCCACGAAATCGTCATCTATGCCTTCGTATTGAAGAATATCCCACAACAATTCCCTGTCTACGTTCTCATAAGCTCCTTTAATATCTAGAAATGCTATCCATAAAGGTCTTTTCTGAGCTACTGAAATCTCTATGCACTGAGTTAGTACAAACATATTCTCTTCTAAGCGTCTGCCTGGCCTGAACCCATTCTGTAGTTCCCCAATACATCGTTTTCCTCCACCCACTTCGACAGTTCTAATTTTATGGCTTGCATTGCCATTCTATATATCACCAACGTTACTGTAACTGGCCTGTACGAGCTCGTCTTATCCTTATCTCCTTTGCCTTTGTAGATGAGTTTCATCTTGCTTTCACGCCATCCAACGGGAATATTATTTTTTTCTAATCACTTTCTCTATGGCATTAGTCAGCAGTGCCTTGCTTTTTGGACCGAGGTTTTTGATTAGCTGTATTGGGATTTCATCGGGTCCTGCTGCCGTGTTGTTAGGGACATTTTCTGCTGCCTTTTCCAATAAAAGCTTTCTATGCTAAATTTTGATCTCTCAGGCCTCTCTGTTGTTGTTGGATCTGTTGTCTGAACTACGCTTTTTCTCGTGCCGAAGTTATGCCTGATAACGTCTGTGATGTACTGCAGCGCATCATCGCCTTCATAGATGTTACCGTCTTCATCCCTTATAGCCGTTTGCGAGTTTCTAGTTGGAGCTCCGAGTGCTTTTATATGGCTCCAGAATCCTTTTGGGGCGCCTTTGTCTCTTTTGTGAATGTTATGCACCCAACGTTCACTTGCGCATTTAATTTTCTCTTGCACGAGCTCACTCGCAACCCTTTTTTTTCTCGGTGTGTGTTCCATCTAAGGAGCACCTCGTCTTCTTGTAATCCCAATTTTTTGGCTTCTCGATGAACCCTAGATGCCTCTTAACGCTCTTCTGTAGTTTGTTTAATTTCCTTGTTCCACCACTTACGTGGTTTCCTCTTTCCAATCCAACAATTGTTTTCCCGTGTCCGCCTTATTTCATGCTGCATAACCTCCACCAGTTCCTTATATTCCCAAACTGCTGTAGGAAAAGCCTCAATTTTCTTCTCCCCCGCAGGGGCGTCTGCGCAAGCAGGCGTTTGGTGAGTTGCGCCACCACGGACCCGAGCACATGAGGGTTGGACCCTCCCGCGTGTAGCCGTGCGCGGCTGAGCCGTGTCTGGGGAAAGGGGGATCCTGGGAGTTGAACCGATGCCGGGTGTTCGGACCTTTATGTCCCCCCGGCAGAGGCAACATACCCCTTTGGCCTCGGCTTCACATAGACGGCACCCCCGGACTGACCCACCCGGAGGAAATCGGTAGTTGCCTTTTCCTATCCTCCTCTTCAATTTTCGTCTTTTTCACTCACTTTCAATCTTTCCTGTCTCCTTCTTACTTCTTATATTCTGATTTTCCAGGCAGCTAGGGTTAACCTTGTGTGAGATAGCCAACCTTGGTTATATCATATTTGGTTATAGTGGTTGTGTACAGCTGGCGTTGGCAGTTCTTGTTCATAACAACGCTGTCGGGTCCCCTTGTTGGGCTCCGCGGTGGGCGGCTGGCACCGCTGCCGAAGTCACTTTAATTTGTATGACTTCCTCATACCCCAAACTCCCTGATCGCCCTCTCATAAAAAGAGGGCGCACCGATGAATCCTTCAACTTCTTCACAAAGGCCACCGAAAATTTTCCACGTTTCCACGTGATTCACTGTGAAAACACCGACAAAAAAGCGACAAACATTTCACCCTTCTTAATGTCAAAATGTCTCACGGAGGTCATTGCAAGTGGCTACAAAGCCACCAAGATGGCAAGTGGTGACCTTATGATTGAGGTAAAAGACAAAATGCAGTACGAGAAACTCACAAACCTGGTGGCATTTGGCGATAAAACCATATGTGTCAGCGCACACCGAACAATGAACACCGTCAAGGGTGTGGTTTAGACAACGACCTCATGGATTTGACTGACGAAGAACTCCTGAATGGATGGAAAGAAGAAAACGTTATAAATGTACAACGCATAAAAATCAGGCGCGACAACAAAGAACTACCAACCAAACACATAGTACTTACTTTTGGCTCTAGCACACTCCCAGATGCAATAGAAACAGGCTACCTTAAACTGCGTGTAAGACCTTACATTCCAAATCCACGACGTTGCTACAAGTGTCAGAGGTTTGGCCATGCCTCTCAACGCTGCCGAGGACAACTAACTTGTGCGAAATGCACTGCAAAAGATCACTCTGCTGATGAATGTACTGCTGAGGCCCATTGCGCAAACTGCGATGGCAGCCACCCTGCATATTACAGATCTTGCGCAGCCTGGAAGAAAGAAAAAGAGATAATTACGATCAAAGTTAAAGAGAATATCACTTTCCGGGAAGCACGACAGCGTCTTTCGCCTTCATTTTCAATGAAAACTTCTTTTGCCGAAGTGGTGCAACAGGGGGCAGCATCACGACGGACCCCGGCGGTCGCCCAAGGTACGCGCAGCGTACCGAGGCGACTGCCACCCGCCCCCATGGTGGGAGCCGCTAAGGCTGCCCTGCCCTTCTCGAAATCGGCCACACCAGAGGCCTCCACTAGCGCTGGCAGCAGCCATCGCAGCTCAGAGGCTAAGGAGGACCCATCGGCCTTCGGGCTGGTGAGGCCACAGCCTTCGTCCCTCGAGGCGAAGGCTACACGACGTACACATCGCTCGTTAGAGCGAGTGTCCAGCGCTTCGGAAGAGGCTATGGACACTACTCCAAGCAAGGTGGTGCAGTCAGCACCTAAAGAGTGGCCAAATTCTTTGGACCGCTCTAGAAAAGACAGAACCAAAATTACAGGGCCGCAAACGGCTTTGTAGGCTAAAACACGTTCTTCTTCGTACACACAGCACCAATTTACCTTCACTATGGACACGCAAATTATGCAGTGGAACGTCAGAGGCCTTCTTAGGAACCTCGACGATATCCAAGAACTCCTTTACCAACACAATCCAAAAGAGCTGTGTGTACAGGAAACACACTTAAAATAAAAACATACAAACTTTCTCCGACAGTATGTTACGTTTCGTAAAGATCGCGATGATGATCTCGCATCATCAGGCGGCGTTGCCATCATAATACACAAAAGCATAGCATGCCAACGTTTGCAGCTACAAACGCCCCTTGAAGCAGTGGCAGTTCGACTTGTTCTTCTAAACAAACTCATCACCATTTGCTCGCTTTACATACTCCCACATTATCACTTACACAAACATGAATTTCAGTCCTTTATAGACGAATTGCCAGAACCTTATCTTGTTCTTGGCGATTTCAATGCGCACAGCAGTCTGTGGGGTGACTCTCGTATAGATGCGCGAGCGGGTCTTGTTGAACAATTTCTTTTCTCGTCTGGTGCGTGCCTCCTGAATAAAAAGGAACCTACATTTTACTGTATTGCAAACAGAACATTTTCTTCTATTGATCTGAGCATAGCTTCCGCGTCTCTATTTTCTGAACTTAAATGGGAAGTTACCAAAAATCCTTACGGGAGCGATCACTTCCAAATACTACTGAGAACAACCAAACAAAATGAGTCCTCACCACAAGCCCCTCCATGGAAGGTTGATACAGCCGATTGGGAGAAATTTCGAACTCTTACTAGTAGCATCTCCTGGGCCAACATGTCTTCGTTAGGAACTGATGCTGCTGTGGAATATTTTACTTCCTTCATAATTGATGCCGCTTCTAAATGCATATCCGAAATAAGTGGTGCGGCATGCAAACGCCGTGTCCCATGGTGGAACGACGAATGTAGGAGCGCTCGTAGGAAACAGAACAAAGCGTGGGGGCTGCTACGTGAGTATCCTACTGCGGAGAATCTTGTCAATTTTAAGAAGGTAAAGTCCCAAGGCAGGAGAACGCGCCGACAGGCCAGAAGAGAGAGCTGGCAGAAGTTTTTATCAGGTATAAACTCGTATACAGATGAATCCAAAGTCTGGAACAGGGTAAATAAGGTAAGGGGACGACAAACATATTCACTCCCTTTGGTAAGCACACAGGGCGACAGCTTAAAGACCAAGCGAACTTCCTGGGCGCACATTTTGAACATGTGTCCAGCTCATCGCACTACTCGGAAACATTTAAACGATACAAACCCAGAATAGAAGGACAGAAGCTGGAACGAAAATGCAAAAAACACGAGGCATATAACGAACCATTAAGATTAGCTGAGCTACAGGCATCACTAAACTGCTGCAATAATTCTGCACCAGGTGCTGACCGTGTCATATATGAAATGCTGAAGCACCTTCCCCATGAAACACAGAAAACCCTCCTTTCCCTCTACAACGCTGTATGGTCTTCCGGCGAGATACCGTCTGCCTGGAAAGAGGCCATTATAATTCCTATCCTGAAACAGGGCAAGGATCCATCGTCTGTTTCGAGTTACCGGCCTATAGCACTAACTAGCTGTCTCTGCAAAGTCTTCGAAAAAAATGATAAACCGCCGCCTAGTACATTTCCTAGAATCAAACAAACTGCTTGACCCATACCAGTGCGGTTTTCGCGAGGGTCGATCCACCACTGACCATTTGATACGTATTGAGGCGCAGATAAGCGAAGCTTTTATTCACAAACAGTTCTTTCTGTATGTATTTCTAGACATGGAAAAGGCCTATGACACCACATGGTGGTTTGGAATACTGAGAGACCTCTCCCAATTTGGTATACGTGGTAATATGTTAAATGTGATTGAGAGCTATCTGCTGAATCGCACATTCCGTGTGCGAGTTGGCAATGTGTTAACACGACCTTTTGTGCAGGAAACTGGTGTACCCCAGGGAGGTGTGCTCCGCTGCACACTCTTTATCGTTAAAATGAACACGATCCGTGCTTCGTTACCACCCGCTATTTTTTATTCCATCTATGTGGACGATATACAAATAGGGTTCAAGTCCTGTAACCTCGCAGTTTGCGAGAGACAAGTACAGCAGGGGTTGAACAAAGTGTCTAAGTGGGCAGACGAAAACGGGTTCAAAGTAAACCCCCACAAAAGTTCTTGTGTTCTTTTCACTAGGAAGAGCGGTCTCGTTGCAGATCCTGCTATCGAAATGTATGGACAACAAATACCTATGAACAAAGAACACAAGTATTTAGGCATCATACTTGACTCTAAGCTTACTTTCACCCACCACATAAAACATCTCAAGGCGAAATGCCTGAAAACAATGAAGTTACTGAAACTTTTATCTCGCACATCCTGGGGCAGCGACAGGAAGTGTCTAATGAATCTTTACAAGAGCCTCATTCGGTCACGATTGGAGTATGGTGCCGTAGTATATCACTCTGCCGCCCCGAGCGCGCTAAAAATGCTAGATCCTGTCCACCACCTAGGCATCCGCCTGGCCACTGGCGCATTCAGAACAAGCCCCGTCGAAAGCTTATACGTAGAATCCAATGAGTGGTCACTCCATCTCCAGAGAACATACATCAGCTTCACCTATTTTCTCAAAGTGCACTCTGATTGGGAACATCCTTGTTCTGTAACCATTAATGATTTGAAGTGTACAATGCTTTTCCATAATCGACCCTCTGTGAGGCGGCCTTTCTCACTGCGTGTAAGAGAACTCAGCGAAGAGATGGATGTCCCACTTCTAGAACATAGCCTAATGCCTCCAGCTAAGATGTCACCGCCCTGGGAGTGGCAGGTGATAGAGGGTGATCTATCCTTTGTAGAGGTCACAAAGCACGCACCCGAGCTCGAAATTGCAATGTATTTCCGCGAACTTCAATCGAAGTACTCGTGCTCGGAATTCTACACCGACGCATCCAAGTCCCATGCTGGCGTATCTTATGCGGCTGTTGGCCCCTCCTTTTCTAAATCTGACGTATTGAACCCCCTAACAAGTATCTTCACAGCAGAAGCCTACGCAGTACTTTCTGCAGTGAAACATATAGACAAATTGAAACTACAAAAGGCAATAATATTCACAGACTCGTTGAGTCTTGTAAAAGCGCTAACACCTTACAAAAGCATAAGAATCGTACTTTTCTTGAGCTTTACTCACTCTTGTGTGACATTTACCAATCTCATAGACATGTAATAATATGCTAGGTGCCTGGTCATAGAGGCATCGAGGGCAATGTGCTAGCAGACCAGTTGGCCACATCAACTACATCGCAAGCTATTAATCCTGCCGCTACTATTCCCTCCACAGATCTGAAGCCTTTCCTACGAAACAAACTGCGAAGCCACTGGCAACGCTTGTGGGACGCCGAAGCAAATAATAAGCTCCACTTGATTAAGCCACAGGTAGGGTTCTGGCCCTGTACAACTAAAACACGACGAACAGATGTCCTATTCTGTCGTCTCAGAATAGGACACACATATGGTACTCACAATTTTCTATTGAATGGTAATGATCCTCCTACCTGTGGTAGATGTGGCGAGAGGCTCACCGTCCTCCACGTCCTCTTGGAGTGTCGGGAAGCCGAAAGAGAAAGAAAGAAACATTTTCCGCTAGCATATCGCTATTGTGTCCCTCTCCATCCCGCTATGTTTCTCGGTAAAGAACCGCTTTTTAGCACCAATGCAGTCCTCGCATTCTTGAAAGATGTTGTGCTACATGTTATTAGCCCAATAAGTTCATAGCACATCCTCTCTCCAGAGGATGTTGCTGTGATAGTTCTTTTCTTTTTATAGCACATACCTCCAGGCCCTTGTGTTTCAAGGGCTCTGTTTAGGCACTTGTGCTTCTGGCCAAGTCTAGCATCTTTATTATTTTGTAAGTCGTATCATTCCTTCGCAATGCATTGTTCATGTCCATAGTACACATAATCAGTCATTACCATAATCTTATTACGTATATATTTTGCGCACTTTACAGCGACTGTTTTTAGGCCCCTTTACAGCCATGTCACATCTAGTGTTTATATAGTTCACTATTCATGTACCACTATCAAACCACTACCATCGTCTTGGCGCTCTTTGGCCACATCTGGCCCTTGCGCCAATAAACCACAATAATCATCATAATCAATTTTCTTCCCTATGTTGTTTGCGATCTCTGTTATGTGCTCGTCATTCATTTTTAAAAACTCTGAGGCTATTGGTTCATGTTCTGCGCTGGTATCTCGCCCAAACTTTAATGCTAAACGTCTATGATCGCTTCCCAGGCAATTTTTTCCATTTTCGTCTATTATCATTTGGTCTAGTTGTTCGTAGACCATTTCTGAGACTAAGGCGTAGTCGATACATGACTGTCTGTTTCCGCATTGCCACGTTACCTGTCCATGACGCTTATTCTCCCTGTTAACTACTATAAGGTTATGTTCATCACACAGATCCAGCACTAGAGAGCCGTTGTAATCAGTATATCTGTCTAAATCGTCCATGTGCGCGTTCATATCTCCCACTAATATCACCTGGCCCGATTTACTGAACTCATTAATATCGCTTCTAATGCAATCAACCAATTCCTTATTTTTTTCTCTGCTATCACTACCTGTCCATAGGTAAGCTACTCCCTAGGTAAGAATGGCGACTCCAGACATTCATGCGACACCTAGCGGCGAGCGCCGGAAACCTCGTACGGAGGTCGGAGCGTTGGAGCAGACGCTCCGTCCCTAGCCTTCGCACTGCGAGCGGGTGCGCGCCACCATCAACGAAACTGCGCACAGCCGTGGAATTATGCTGCGTTTTGCAGTTTTGCGGCGTCGAAGAGCCACATGGATTGCGAATCTTATCATAAGCTGCGACAACTCAACATCTTGCTCGAGAAAGTTTTCTTTTTTTTCAGCCGAGGGTCGGTTTGTTTGTGTGAAGAGAACGCGATACCGTTGCTTGTACTATGTTTGCAGTAAAGCGCTACAGCAAACTTCAGGAAGCTTGCGTTGAGGTTGTTACTGCCATCGCGATAACGTTCAGCGTATGCGTGCTGCAACAAGCAGTTTCATGTGATTGCCGGCGTGGTGATGCAGTTTATGATGCAAATGTCGCCGCGGTACTCAAGCTTTCCTTCATTAAAGCTGTTATATCGGATACATGCGGCACACAACGTGGAACTACCGAGTATGGTACATCAGCGAAAATCGATCGTTACATCGGAGTTTCAGGTACTCCCGGGTAACGTCGGTAAATCGTTCTATGTAAGCACAACATGTACGCGCCAGCATGCAAAATAACTATGGGGTGGCATAGCGGTACGCCTTCCTTGCGACCTGGACACGCTATCCGTGTAACTAGTGCAAATTAGTAGGTGCTCATTTGAAAATGCGTAATTATCAGAGCAATTGTATCCCTTATCAGTGTCTGAAGGAAATTGGCAGTTCAGAGGCGAACACAGTTCTGGCCACTTAAAGTGCAGCATACGTAAATTATAGAATAACATGAAAATTAATGAGATTCATAATGCAGTAGCTTAGTTAACATTAATTTACACAGAAAAATTTGTTTTATTTCATTAGTTTACACAGCAGCCATAAGCGACATGTTCGTAGACAGCGGCCGGGGAGTAATCAATCATGGTCAGGCCACGCAGCACAAGCCATACATGTACATGGTGTGCAAATGTGTTTTTATTGTAGTAAGCAGATCTTTCGGTTTATTATTTATCGTATTGTTCTCTACGAGAGAAACAATGCGTCAACTACTGGAATAACTACAGCTAAGCGAAACAACAGTCACGTTGCGCAAATCTTGAATGTAAAATAGATAACAGGAACGCAAAAGTAGCGAGAAAAGTTCGCCACAGATTCGTAGTGCATGCTCGCGATAAGGTGCAAAGCGTGATTTTAGGTTCGCTTGCTCTCTGGACTGAAAAGAGCGTGCAGAGTTTGCGCCTTCGCCGAACGAAAATGTGTTAAGGCGACAACAATGAGAAAGTGCGCGCCGGCTGCGCATTTCTCCGCATGTACAGCGGCAACAGCTGATCGAGCAAGTCGGTGCGCTGCTGCGGGCCATGTTAAACGTACCAAACTGAGCAGGTTGTAATATTTCGGCAATCCTGGTGAGGCCAGCGTGACGTATCCAACTTCGCCGGCCGCTGTCTCGCACGCTCGAAACACCGGACTATCTATCCGCGCCATAACAGTGACTCAAAGCAACAGAAACGTGCTTGTACTTTTCCGACCATCCAACAGTGCACGAGTACTTCGGTTCCACGACCAATGGGTTCAAGAATACATTGGTGATTTTCATCAGAATCTCGCGCAGGTCCGCTGTCACGCAGATGTTTGCACACACCGTGCGACCACTTCAGCCTCATTACCCACTGTGCCTCTCTCAGATCGGCTAAAATGATTTGGTCGGCGTAAGCTACTCGCTTTCCTTCCACAAAACAGCGCAAACCGGCATCACACTGTACGAAAATCATCAAACTACTGTCTACTGTACATCAAACACAGCGGTTTCGGCGACGCGGGGACCTCCGTATAACCGCCATGTTGCACAGTGTAGCCAGACGCGGCCAATTTTCGCAGCGCCCCCTGCAGTTCATTTGAGTTGCGAATACAAGGGGCTTTGGGAGAGTGGGAATAAAGTTTTTTGTTTTGGTTTCCGCTTGCCAGTAGACCGCCTCGACCCTCCCCAGTGAAACATTAATGTACCATAGATGTCCATAGAACATCATGTTTGAGACATTGCACACATCCTATAGATATCTATATTTCCCCAAACGACGTTACAAATACGTACTATGGATAATCTAAGTCCCACCCAGATCACGTTGCTCTAACGTTGAAAGGATGTCGCAGCTGGACATAAGTAACCTCGAATAGATGTTCTTTTTGGGGACGCAGGAGGTCCATAGAACGTCTAGTGGATCTTTCCTGCTGACGCTATAATGAGCTGTATACCTGCGAGCGCCACAGTAGATGTACTATTGAATACAAATGAAATGCGAACAGCAGAGTGTGTGGCCAAAACGTAACTAAAAGCACAGTGTGTGGCGTCGGCCCGCGATGATTGTACACATGCATGTGGTTTCGATGCGGAGTGCGGAGCTGCTTGTCCTAGTGCGTATTACGTCACCTGTATTTTGTTTGAAGCTTGTATTCTCACCGACCCGCCGTGGTTGCTCAGTGGCTATGGTGTTGGGCTGCTGAGCACGAGGTCGCGGGATCGAATGCCGGCCATGGCGGCCGCATTTCGATGGGGGCGAAATGCGAAAACACCCGTGTACTTAGATTTAGGTGCACGTTAAAGAACCCCAGGTGGTCCAAATTTCCGGAGTCCCCCACTACGGCGTGCCTCATAATCAGAACTGGTTTTGGCACGTAAAACACCATAATTTAATTTTTTTGCATTCTCACCCCGCCATTGCAGTGCCATTCCTATCTGTGATTACTTTTAAGGTGGCTAGAACTGTTGTGCTATTCAAGTTACGATTAGACACTGGCAGCTTTGATGGGGGTAACAAAAGCAAAGCAATGCACGTTAGCAAGCTGGGTGAATGCCAGCTATATCACACTACAGATGTAGCGATGGTGCTAGTCACCATAACACTGTACTGCCATGTGGGTATGGCACTGCCCGAGGAGAGATGAGAAAACAACTTTCGGACAAAATACGGGTGACGTTTATCGCAATAGGGCGAGCAGCGCTGCACTCTTCCTCGAGAACTACATCCCCACGCACGTGCACAACGACTGGCCGATGACATGCACAGTATACCTTTAGTTATGCTTCCGCCACACACTCCGCTGTTCGCATTTAATTTGTCCTCGATGGTACATCTGCTGAGGCACACTAATGGCACAGTTACCCCCATTGTCGGCATGTAGCTGGTGACTTTGCTTGAAATGTTTTGTTAACGTGTAAACGTGTGAATGTGAAAATGTAAACTGCAACACTTAAGGTGAAATCCTTAGATGGCTCAATGGTCGAAAAATCCAATGTCCAGCTTTGCAGCACCAAAATTCAATGGCACCAAAATTGGGGATTGAACCTTGGACGTTTGGTGTTAATTAGGTCGAAGCAAATTAAGGCATAGTTCATTAAGATAGAGTTAATTGAGGCACTCTAACCCACGGCCTTTGTTGGAAGTCGAAACTTCTTGGAGATATGGGCGCACCGGCCACATCTCCAAATTATCTCCAAGTTGGATTCTAATTGACATGGTGAAGGTAGAGTCGAACCCACTACCTTGGGTTTTCATTAGAGCGAATTTACTTAAGGCAAGTTAATTACGGCAGAGTTAATTAAGGTACTCGAACTCTCGACCTTTGGTGGAAGTTGAACCCACGACTTTTGGTGTTAATTAAGACAAAGTTAATTAAGATACAATTAAGGCACTCAAACCCTCGACCTTTGGTGGGAGTAGAGCCCGCAACCATTGGTGTTAATTATGACGAAGTTAATTAATGCACAGGTAATTAAGGTACTCGAGCCCACAACTTTGGTAGGAGAAAACAATAGAAGTAACAACGCATGCGAATGAGAATGACAAATAATTTAATTAATGCTTCGTGAGTGCGCTATTTTCTGCCTTCCTCCTCTTCATTGTTCGCTAAAGTGACTGTCAACTTTTCTATATAGTTCTAGCGTTCATCAAAATGCGAAAACAGTGCTAAGAAAACCGTAAATCCGCATTTTGATCATTATGCATCATTACAAATACTGCAATGGATAAATGAAAAATAGTGAGTTCAGTAAGCACTAGGTAAAGCACACCAGTGGAACTCACAATGTCATACCCATGTTACTTTTAATTTATACAACTGATAAAGCTTTATTACAAAAATGATCGGCCTCCAGCCACGCACATGTATGAAATTATTCATTACATGTTCTCGCTGTATACAAACAGGTGAAACGCGGATCTAAAAAAAACGTAATCAAAAACAGACTCTTGAAAATTAAACTTTATTAAAACACAAGTAACGAGTAGGCACAAAATGACTAGCAGGCACAGTGACACAATTATATTTAAAAAGAATAAAACTGATTAGTAAGAGGTAGTACCGCATACTAATTAATGACCAAAAGTGCATGGCCTGCTTGCCAGCACCTGCTTGTGGGGCAACCGCATTCAAGATAGAAAGCCAGTATTTTCTAGCTGCATTGAAAAATATATGATAAAATAAATTCCACGCAAGCAGAATCCAGAGATGAAATGTTCATCTTGATAGGCAACTTGGTCAGGCAGCTTCTCAGATCACAAAGTGCCAATAACATAATGCTGCCAGAGACTTAGAGATAGGCATTGCAAATGAGAAATATCCCTGACACTTGAAGAGGAACGCCGGAAACCAAGCGATACAGACATGTGTGAAAATTAACCATTAAAACACTGCCCCCAGAACATTCCCGTAAGCGCTCCGCAAGGCGAACAAACGTATACCACAAATAGCAGTCAGAAGCACAGCTCTAAATTTCAGCACGCAACTGTACAGTTCTGCCTAGTATATACGTACTTCGGCCATGGTCAACCGCACAAAAGTCGAAAAGACACAAATAAAGCACACGCCTGCTCGCCCCCGGAACATTGCTGCGCACTTGCATCGAGGCGCGCGTTGCTGAATTGCTGAAAGTGGCGATGCGAAGTCAGAGTTCAAGCTTCTTTTTTTTTCTTTATATAAACTGTCGTAATACATCAGCAAGTTAAAGGTTATGTATTTTCAACAGTGTACTAATAGATATAACTGAAAAATAAAGTATCTGTATGAGAAAGAAAATGACGTAACCGAGACCGAAAGCATAGCGAAAAAATGGCGAAAGTTGGCTTTTGCGCGCGGTGTCCGGCAGCAACGTTACTAGACCTCCAGCAGTGCTTGCAAAGGTCGTGCTAAATTGCAAAATAACTAATTTAATGCTTTTGCTCTCCTAGCTTCCCATTGTTAGGCATTAGAGACAATTTGCTTGTATTTCTGCGGCATAGTGTGTGCATCGACTCATAACGCACAATGTACGATCAATGCACGAGAGCTTTGAATGTGCAAGAGATGTCCAAATCATAAGGACATTCGACGTCCTCTGGATGACCCTTGACTGCCACGTACTAGTCGAACATACTATAGATGTAAACTGGACGTCGTTAAATGTCTTGGATATTTGGTCTTTTGTGGTACATCCAATGGATATTGGTGGTTCACTGGGTCGGGTCCTATGCTGAACATGGTGTCAGAAGTAGGATCCCGCCGTTAACGCTGACATGCCTAACACAGAATCCACCCCCGCCGAGACCACCGAACCAAAGTGCACATCGTTCACGTTGGCGCATCTGGTCTGCGCCCACCTGAGAACTTCACGTTTTCAAACCCGGGAGAATGGCCAACGTGGATTTCGACGTTCAAGGATTACGCTTTCGTGGCCGGCCTCCACAGTGCCAGCGATGATGCCCAGGTACGGGCACTTTACTGTATGGGACCGCAAGCCAGGACCATTCTATCGTCCTTGGGGGTGTCAACACCGGAGGCGCTTTCTTTCACTGCCGTCAAAGAAAAGTTGGATTCGCATTTCGTGCTTCTAGTAAATGAGATATACGAAAGTCGTCGTTTCCACCGCCGCACTCAGCAACCAGGCGAATCTGTGGATGACTTTTTTACGGCATTACGCAACCTGGTAAAGCGCTGTAGCTATAACAGCCCGCTCGTCGAGGACCGCCTTGTTCGCGACTGATTCGTCGTAGGCATACGTGACGAGAAACTGTCTGATCAATTGTGCCGGTGCACAAAACTTACCGCTGAGGAAGCACTGTGCCAAGCCCGCATACACGAGGACGCAGAAAAAGAGTGGTTATCACGCGCTAGATTGACTATGGATAACGCTCTTGCTGAAACGCTAAACATTGACTCGGCTCGGCGAAACGATACGCCCACCCCTTCGCCACGTTTTCGCGACCAGTCTGAGCTAAAATCCCTATATAAGAAAAGTACCGCCATCTACTCTTTCCTCCGCCGCCTCCTCTCCTAAAGCGCTTGCTTTTTTCTTTACTTTTTTGCTTGCGAAAGCCAAGTCGACGGTGGCGCACCTAGAAAGTCCGCGTTGAAGCTTTCAGGCCGGGCGGGCGCCGCCGCGGCCGCCGGCGACGGCGGCTGCGCAGACGACTTTCAACATGGCTCTGAGGCGGAAAAAAAGAAAATATAAAGAAGTAAAAAGCGCGCGCTATCATCGTCCAATCGGAGGTACAGGAGAGAGAGAAGCGGTGTTTATCAAAGGATGGCGGTACTTTTCTTATATAGGGATTTTAGTCTGAGCAACCGGCTAGGTTATCGTGTGGCTTTTGTGGACGACAGCGTCACTCTCGAAAAGACTGCCCAGCCAGAAAATCAGTTTGCCACTACTGTAGAAAGCTAGGCCATTTTGCTGAAGTGTGCATGAAGAAGAATAGAAATGAGCTACTGGATTGCGTGGAACTTCACAACGTGGATTCACGACCTGCAAGGTACATACATAGACATACTAGGGAACGGGCACCCGGCCGAAATTAAGATAGACTCTGGCGCGGAAGTCTCTGTTGTCTCGCCGTCTTTCCCAAGCCGACCGCGGGTGCTGGATGATGTTGAAGTTGCCAGCGCGGTCGGTTGAACCCCGGTGCCACGGCGGAAGGGAAGTCTTGGGCCCTGGCGAACAGAGTCTGAACGTTCTTGGTACCTTTAAAGCAACCTTACAGTGGATGTGATAAGTCCACAGTGCAGACCTTGTACGTGGTTGAACGTCAGCGCACTCACCTGCTTGGGCTCCCTGCAATTGAAGCCCTTGGTGTTGTTCACTTCCTGGATTCTGCCGAGTGCGTTCATTCCCCCACAGCCAAGATTTTCCAAGGGTTGGGAAAATTTCGGCAAGCCGAATATCGCATTCGCATTAAACCCGGCGCTCGTCCATTTTCCTTGAGCGCCCCAAGGCGGATTCCAATTCTTTTAAACGATGTTGTCAAGAAAGAACTGGATGACCTGCCGTCGCAGGACGTCATAAGGAAGGTAGAGACGCCAACTGAGTGGTGCTTCGGGCTTGTAGTCGTGCCCAAATAATCGGGCTACAGGATCTGCGTCGATCTGACGAAGCTGAACGAAGTCATCGAAAGGGAGCGCTTTATCTTGCCGACGGTGAAACAGATCCTCGGCCAGTTTGGTGGAGCGCGAGTATCCTCCAAGTTGGATGCGCGGTCTAATTTCCATGAGGTGAAGCTGAGAGCCGACAGCCAGGAACTCACGACATTTATAACGCCGTTCGGCCGGTACTGTTACAAGAGACTCCCTTTTGGTATTGCCACGACACCAAAGTATTTCCAGCAGTTAATGTCGAGGGTTCTTGAGCGCTTGCCTGGGGTCGTGAACCTGATTGATGGCATTCTAATCTTTGGGAAAGACCGTCAAGAGCATGACGACCGCCTGGCTGCAGTCCTTGCTCGCCTTGAGGAGGAGGGTGTCACCCTTAACGAAAAGAAGTGCGCGTTTCGAGTCAGCTCGGTCAAGTTCCTTGGAGTAGTGATTGGGGCAGACGGGATCTCGCCAGACCCGGACAAGGTGAAGGCTGTCAGGGATCTGCCGCCACCGACCGACGTCAGCGGAGTACGACGATTACTGGGAATGACCAATCACGTCGCACGGTTTATACCTCACCTATCCGACGTTACGGAGCCCATTCGTTCCCTCCTAAACAAGAACAGCACCTGGACTTGGGGTCCCAGTCAAGAAAAAGCCTTCTCACGCCTCAAGTTGCTGTTGAGCTCCGACACGTGCATGTAAAAATACGATCCTTGCTACCACACTGTAGTATCCGCGGATGCCAGCTCCTACGGTCTGGGAGCTGTACTGCTACAGGACCAGCCTGAAGGTACTCGACGGGCTGTAGCGTATGCTTCAAGGGCGCTTACTCTGACGGAAGCACGTTATAGTCAAACAAAAAAGGAAGGTCTCGCGGTGACTTGGCCCATTTCACGCTACGACCACTTCCTTTGCGGCCTAAGCTTCGAGGTAGAGACAGATAACCTTCCTCTGGTCACCCTTTTGGGTAACAAGGACCTAGAACTCGTGCCGCCTCGCATACAACGAATGCGAATAAAACATGCGATATCAGTACATGGTGAAATATGTGCCTGGAAAGCACTTAGCTACGGCGGACACTTTGTCACGACCTCCCTCTGATTTGCCAGCTACTCGCGTGGTAGACACCCTGGAGTTGTTTGTCGGTGAAGTGTTCAAGGAATTACCGCCTCTTGTAGCAAGACGGCTAGAAGATGTCCGCATACACCAAGCCCAAGATGGAGTCTGCTCTGCGGTCATGACGTACTGCATGAAAGTATGGCCAGGCAAAAACAAGGTGCCCCTGCAGGTCACTCCATTTTGTAAAAAGAGGGACAGGTTGAGCATATACGACGGCATCCTTATGCTGGACCGACGACTTGTCATTCCTTCAGCCTTGCGCCAGGACATTCTCGCCCTCTTACACGAAGGACATCAGGGAGCGCGCCGGTGCCAAGAACGGGCCAGGGATTCTGTTTGGTGGCCTAACTGTAACATGCATGTTGAGCATATGGTGACCCAATGTGCCATATGCGCCGAGACACGAGTTCAGCGTTCTGAGCCTTTGTTGCCCACGGTTACACCCGACAGACCATGGCAGCACATTGGCATCAATCTGTTTCAACTTAAAGGCCGCGGTTACGTCCTGATTGTTGATTATTATTCCAGGTTTCCCGAAGTTGTCTCCGTGGGGTCCACCACGGCGCCAGCCGTTATCTCGGCGATCAAGAGCTGCATTGCTCGTTTTAGTATACCGGACATCGTCCGGACCGACAATGGACCGCAGTTTGTGTCCAACGAGTTCGCCGAGTTTGCGCGGTCATACGGCTTCCGTCACGAGACCAGCAGCCCGAGGTACCCCCACAGCAATGGAGAGGCAGAGCGCATGGTGCGCACAGTGAAGACTTGCTCTTCAAAGGTCCTGATCCCTACCTTGCCTTACTGTCGTACCGCGACACGCCCGGTCCCAACGGTATTTGCCCGGCTCAAGCCCTGATGGGAAGGAAATTACAAACTCGTCTCGCGAAACTACCGGAACAACTGGTGCCGTCGTTACCATGACACACCAGTTTCAGGGAAAAGGACTCGTGGAACAAGGCACGACAAGCGATGAACTACAATCGCCGTCATGCTTCAAGCCAATTGGCCCCTCTCAGTCCTGGAGACTATGTATCGGTCACTGACACACGCTGCAATGGTGAAGTACTCTCATAGGCTCAGCGTCCACGGTCCTACATTGTTCAGACCCCCAGAGGCGTCCTTCAGCGTAATCGTCGACACCTGGTACTTCATTCATCGGAAGCGACCCCAGCTCAACTGGCAGCTTCTCCGCCTGTCACTCCCGAGATCATGCAGCCTGTAGCACCTCGGGAAGATCCATCGCAGACGGAAGTGACGCCGCAGGAAACGGTGACACAGACTCGCAGCGGTCGTATAGTGAGACCACCGCGGCGGTTGGACTTGTAGGGACCTGTCCCTTAAAGGGTGAAAAGGAGGGATGTAGAGGTCGCCACCTGTGTGCCTTGAGCAAGTGGCTATAAGGCGGCGCTACAAGGACCTTGTATATAAAGGGCTTTGGGAGAGTGGGAATAAAGTTTTTAGTTTTAGTTTCCGCTTGCCAGTAGACCGCCTCGTCCCTCGGGTCCTATGCTGAACACCGGGTCTCGCCATAAAACTTTCGGTCGGGCTCGGGCGGGCAGCCCAACCTAAAAACGGGCCCGGGCCGGGCCCGTGCAGTGCTCTATTCTGCACTACTCCATCACTCCGAATGCTTTCCACATGAGACGACTGGTGCTAGCACCATTATAAACAATTGCATCCATGAAAGCACCAGTCTCCTCAAGCAAAAAATTTCCTTTCAGATAAACTGCGCAAGGATTGTACCATTCGTCAGCAGCTTATTTGCAAAAACAGCAATAGGCTGGGAATAATGGTCGCCAAATGGAGCGGAAAGCAGTAACCAGCCCGTGGTCTGCAAGATCATTGCTCGAAGTTGCAGTGCCCCCATAGTCAGTGAAGCCACTATAAGTCGTTGACTTGGCATGGACCCTCATTTCTTTCCTCACTTTCATCTAATTGAAAACAAGTATGCCATGTCGTTGAAACTCATCTTTCATTGCCATTTTTTTCTTGAATGCTACGAAGAATCTTGTGTCGAAGCCGCAATTAACACGCACCATGCTTCGTCTGGGCAGGCCGTGTAATGCATGGGGTAGATAACCGGTGGACCATTAGACTTACAGAATGGGTACCGAGGGAACCGGAAGTGCAGTCAAGGACGGCAGAAAACTAGGTGAGGTGATGAAGTTAGGAAATTTGCAGGCGCAAGTTGGAATCGGCTAGCGCAAGACAGGGTAATTGGAGATCGCAGGGAGAAGCCTTCGTCCTGCAGTGGACATAAATATAGGCTGATGATGATGATGCTTAAGTACAGCTGCACTATTGTTGTGCAAGAAAGAGGTAGAACATTGTTGTCTCTGAGGAAGGAGTACGTTGATGGGCCGCATATATGTAGCACAAGACACATCAGTAGCCATTCTTCAGTATACCACCGGCTTTTTTGTTCGCCACTTTGGCAGCTGGAATGCATCCCTTGACAACAGTCAGCTGTGGTAGGGAAGTCAAGCCTGGTCAGAATGCTCTCAATTCCCTCTATTAATACCTGCTGCAATTGATCATGTGCTTATTTTACCTCTTTTAAAAGCCCGTTGAGTCAATTTAGAAGACGATTTTTCTACCTTTTCAGCGCATAATTTGCACGGCGTAGTGCTGCATCATTGACATTGTTTCGCTGCAAAGAAGGAAGACGCTAGACTGCCTGGCTTTGGCTTTGTGTTCTTTCTCTTCCATCCTCTTTTTTCTGGTTCGCAGAGTGTTTGAGAGATTGCGGCACTTTTCACATGATGGGGAATCCCTGCTGAGGATGATGGAGCACTTTTTGTGGCGCCATTTATGGCAAATATCAGTATATGCACTTTCTTGCTCAACGTGTGGGAATTCGATAAGGCTGGGCCCACTACTGATTTCATGCACGTGCTTGAGAAGAACTCGGACTTCTCCCGTAGTAGCCAAAGAGCCCGTGTATTGCAGCCTTGACAAGGGAACGGACTGACCCATTAACCATAATAAACTTCATGCGTTTCATCTGTGATAACATGACGCTCTTCACCCTGTCAAGCTTAAGTATATTGTGTACCCATGAAATAGAAAAGCAGAAATGACTGGTACCGCGGCGCACATGCTTCCAAACGGCGAACAAGCAGCTTTTGTGGCATTTCCATCCTCCTGGATTTCCTCTGTCCTGACTGCGTTTTCGCAGACTCCATGTTGATGCTTATCCCGACTGCAGATGCTTCATTGCAACTCTGGTCACGGTTCAGGTTGTCGTTGCCGCCGACGCTGGACGGGGGCGCCTTTTTTTTTTGCTGGTGCCAAGAGCTGCCTTTCAGCAGGCCACTTCCTAGTAGTTGATCTCTTTGAGATGTAGGCTCTTGGCCTTGATTTTAGCCACCAACCAGGTATCCTCCGTTTCGTTATTGCTACCCGCTTAAAGTCTATTTTCCCTCCACTGTCTCTAAATCCCAATGCATTGAAAGAAATCAGCCCCGTTGCTTTCAACTGCCGGCAGGTTTTCAGCCGTTTCCTCCTCCTCTCCACACGCACCACATAACGTGTGCTAACCCATAATGTAATACACCCTTAGTACTTGACTCAGTACGTCTTAGTCTGCAGTACTCCCCTCGTGGCTTCAAACAACAAAGAGCTTCCACTAGAATTAGCGCACATATTTTGTTTGTCAATTTTTTGCTTGAAAGTTCTGTATGTTCCCAGTACTGATTTCGTCTGCATTCCTATTTTTCACAGACCCCTTGCTGTTTCTTTAACTTTTTTTTAACCGATGATTCTGGGTTTGCAGATGCAGATAGCACCCCAGGTGAAAATTTCCAACCGGGAATGCAACTGGTTCCCGTTAAACTGGTTTATGGAACATTTCCCAGTTGGTCCCCATTGTAACTGGTCCCAGTTGGTCCCCATTGCAACTGGCCTGTGCAGAAGCCTACCGAAAGTGTATTCTGCTGATTGATTTCACACAACAAAGGCAGTTCAGCTGTTATTAAATTTTATTTGAATTGCAGTTTTACTTGAATTCCAGCTTCCGCAGTGCCTTTGAAACGTCTTGATTTTTTTCAGTGAGAAGGCGCGACAAATTCTTGAAGGTGTCAGACACATCCACGTTTTCTTGCTTGCCCCAGTGCTGCATTGTAGCTGAGAACAATTACATTTATTGTATAAGTAAAAAAAACAGCAACTTCAGATATCATACAAAGATAAAATGATGCAAAGGCAATATATAAAATTAATACACCAAAAGCTTGTAGTTCATATCTCACGGGACCGGGAAAAATGTCCAAATTATCTGTATGCCGACTTAACGAATGGTTAGGAAAAACAACATTAAAATCAAGTTGGAGACGCATACCTTCATTTACTGAAGTATTTTGCAACAGTCGTCCGCTTTTTCGCGCAGATTCCGGCTGACATCACAATTTTTTAAACTCTTCCAAGTGGTCAATAGCATGCTAACTGTCGGAAGTACTCAGGCAAATGTCCGCCAATATCAAAAGTGCCTCCGTGACTTCTCGTGAGGTGCGGTGAGGTCGCGGCTGCACCTCCTCGCATGATTGTTCGTCTGAATCATGGTCTTCCTGGGCGCCCTTTACATCATTCATAATTTCTTCATCGGTCAGGAGACCAGTCGTGGTGACACAATGATCAATCGCGATTTTAGTCCCGAAGGGTCACATCTATGGAAAGGACAGCATCGAAAGTCGGGCAGTCATCGTCGGTGGACTCAGCTGACACTTCGTCGGCTACTGCCACATGCTCAGGCATCACAAAGCCGCTGTGCCGAAAACAGTTGGTGATTACTTGCGGAGGTGTATTTTTCCACACGTGAGCGATGATGCGCACTGCGCCGAGTAAGTCCACTTCATACAGCTTTCCAACTTCTGAGCATAAGATCTTTTGCTCTAGCAGGTGCTTTCGGTACTTCGACTTCACGTAGTCAATGATACCCTGGTCCATCGTCTGAAGGGCACGTGTAATGTTGGGTGACAAAAAAACTACCTTGACGCTCTTCAGTTCAACTGTACAGTTATGTGCACTGCAGTTGTCAACAACCATAATTATCTTGCGGTCGGTCCTTAGACGTGAAGTGCCAGTCTAACTGCTGCAGCCAGCCTCGAAAAATGTCCGAGGTCATCCAAGCCTTTCTGTTCGCTCTGTACTCGACAGGAATGCTGTTGATGGTTTTAAAACAACGTGGCTTACGTGCCTTCCCGATAACAAGTGGCAAGCGCTCCGTGCCAGTCATATTAGCGCCAAGAAGCACAGTTATCCTCTGCTTGCAGTGCTTGCCACCAATGCACGGGTCCCCTTTGAAAGTCAAGGAGAATTTGGATAAATGCTTCAGCCAATTACGTTAGCTTATTCTATGACATAGCAATAATCCCCCGCAGGGGCGTCTGCGCCAGCAGGCGTTTGGTGTGTTGCGACACCACGTACCCGAGCACATGAGGGTTGGACCCTCCTGCGTGTAGCCGTGCGCGGCTTAGCCGTGTCTGGGGAAAAAGGGATCCTGGGGGTTGAGTAAATACCGGGTGTTTGGACCTTTATGGCCCCTCGGTGGAGGCAACACACCTCTTCGGCCTCCGCTTCGCGTAGACGGCACCCCCGGATTGACCTACCCGGGGGAAATCTGTAGTTGCCTTTTCCTGTGTCTCTCTCTCCAATCTTCGTCTTTCTCTTTCGCTTTCAATCTTTCCTGTCCTCTCTTTATTTTCCTTTTACTTCCGCCTTCATGGGCAGCAAGGGTTAACCTTGTGCGTTATATCCAGCCTTGGGTATAGGTATTTGGTTATAGTGGGGATGCACCGCTGGCGTGCACAGAACTCAATAGTTCGTCCCGTGTCGTCCTCTAGTTGGGCTCCATGGTGGGTGGCGGCCATCTCTGCCGAATATAGTAATCTTATTGATGGAATCCTATTTCCCTTCACTACCTGATCGCTCCCTCAAGAGGGGGCGCACCGATCAAAGCTAAAGTATCACGTAATTCACAGTCAGCACGAAAGTAAGACAGTCCGCATAATATCTCCTTTTATTGTGGCAAAATCGTTGACAGAATCACTTGGCCCAGGCTACAAAGTAACTAAGATGGGAAGCGGCGACCTTCTTCTTGAAGTTTGTGACAAGACCCAGTACAGCAAATTGGCAAAACTGATTGCTTTTAGAGACATCCCTGTATGAGTAAGCCCACACAGATCCTTGAACACTGTCCGCGGTGTCGTCTCTTAAGATGACCTATTCGATCTTAGTGAGAGCGAGCTACTTAAGGGGTGGAAAAACCAGAATGTAGTAAAAGTTCAAAAAATAACCATCAGGCGCGACGATAAGCAAATCCCAACAAAACACATAATCATTACCTTTGGAACAAGTAACCTACCAGACTCAATCGAAACTGGATACTGCAAACTCTGAGTACGGCCATACATCCCGAATCCGCGCCGATGCTTCGAATCAAGTGTCAGCGGTTCGGGCATAGTTCGCAAACCTGCCGAGGGCGCACCACTTGCGCAAAATGTGCATCCAATTACACCTATCTGACACCTCCACTTTCACCACCCACTGTGCTGTGACGGAGATCACCCCGCTTAGTCCCGTTCATGCCCGTCTTGGAAAAAAGAAAAGCAAATCATTGAACTCAACATCAAACTTAATCTATCATTCCAAGAGGCACGCAAAGGCTTCTCTATGCACAGCCAGTCTAGTCCGTCTTACACCGATGTGGCGCGCCGGGGGGCAGTGCCGCATCATTCGGCGGCCGCACAAGTCACACGGAGTGTGACGGCGGTCACGCCATCAGCCCCCCCCCCCCCCCCCGGCTGGAGCAGCCAATGCTGTTCCGCCCCCTGCCAAGGAGGGCCAGCAGACCCGCGGGCCTGCCGGACCCAGGGCTACTGCCCGTGCAGATAGGCCTGAAACCCCCGCGACCGTGCCCGCTCAGCGGGCACTATCACCGCCTCAGACGAGGTGATGGATACAAGAAAATCACCGGCGTCTCAGACGCCCAAAGAACGGCGCAGCTCCCTCGAGCGCGCCAGGAAGAAAGGGAAAACCCCCATCACGGGGCCTGGAAAGGCCTTGTGATCTAGCCTAATTTACCTCTCTTAGACACACAGCATAAAACACATAAAATGGATACACAGATACTGCAGTTGAATGTTAGGGGCTTACTCCACAATCTAGATGACATTAAGGAACTCCTACATAAGTACAATCCAAGGGTGCTTTGTGTCCAAGAAACACATCTTAATTCTTCACACACGAACTTTCTCCGGCAGTATGCCATTTACCGAAAAGACCGCAACGACGCCCTTCTCTTGTCGGGCGGTGTGGTCATAGTAGTAGATAAAGGTGTTGCTTGCCGGCAAATACAGCTTAAAACGCCTCGAGAGGGAGTTGCTGTCCGTGCAGTACTCTTTAATAAGCTGGTCACAATTACCTCTATACATCGCCCCGAACTACAATCTATCAAAAACAGAATTTCACAGCTTTATCTATGAACTGCCCGAGCCCTATATTGTCGTAGGCGATTTTAATGGACACCACACCCTTTGGGGAGATTGTCACTATGATGCTAGAGGGCGCTTAGTAGAAAGCTTCCTCCTCTCTACAGGTGCATGCTTACTAAAGAAAGAGCCTACATTTTACAGCGTGGCAAACAAAACGTATTCATCTATCGATTTAAGCATTGCATCTAGCACGCTTGTGCCATACCTAGAGTGGAACGTGATTAAGAATCCATATGGGAGCGACCATTTTCCGATTGTCATAAAATTAATAAAAGCTGATGAGTGCTCTCCACGCGCCCCCATTGCAAAGTAGAGTCAGTCGACTGGAAGCGTTATAAAGAACTCACGCGCATGAACTGGGAAGACATCTCTACACTTCCTATTGATGATGCAGTGGGATATTTGACAGCGTTTATTGTTGATGCGGCGTCACTATGTATCCCCGAAACAAATGGATCGTCTTCCAAATGACGGGTTCCCTGGTGGAGCGATGAATGTAGGGAAGCGGGAAAGAAACAAAATAAGGCTTCGAATCATCTCCGCGACTCTCCGACTACAGAGAACCTTATCAGCTTCAAGAAAATAAAGTCGGAAGAAGAACGCATCGCCGTGCCAAAAGGGAAAGCTGGCAGAGATACATCTCTAGCATAAATTCTTATACAGATGAAAGAGAAGCCTGGACTAGGGTAAACAAGATAAAAGGCCGTGAAACTCATCCTCTACCATTAGTGAATACACAAGGAGACACCTTTGAGGCCCAGGCTGATTCTCTAGGGGAACATTTTGAGTACATTTCTAGTTCATACCATTACTCAGATACATTCCTGAAATACCAGCAACAAGCGGAGCGACTGCCTCTGGATCGGAAAGGAAAAGGAAATGAATCTTACAACCGTCCCTTTAACATGGCGGAATTCCAGGCTGCACTAAATTGCTGTAATAAATCGGCCCCTGGAAACGATCGAATAGTTTACGAGATGATCAAACACTTACACCCCGAAGCACACAAAACACTCCTATCACTTTTCCATGCCATATTCTCTGCCAGCTATATTCCGTCCGCCTGGAAGGAGGCAATAATAATTCCTATTCTCAAAGAGGGCAAGGACCCGACTTAGGTCAGCAGTTACTGGCCTATAGCTCTAACAAGTTGCATATGCAAACTTTTTGAGAAAATGACTAACCGGCGCCTGGTCTATTTTCTTGAAAGCAACAAAACACTAGATCTCTTGCAGTGCAGCTTCAGGGAAGGTAGATCCACAATAGCTCACCTTGTCCGCATCGAAACAAATATCCGTGACGCCTTTGTGCACAAGCAGTTTTTCTTTCTTATCGGTATTTTTAGATATGGAGAAAACATATGATACCACTTGGCGTTTCGGAATACTTCGTGATCTAGCAGGAATGGGCGTCCGAGGAAACTTGCTGAACGTAATTCAAGGTTATCTCTCAAACCGCACATTCCGTGTTCGGATTGGTAACGTCCTGTCTCGACCATTTACTCAGGAGACTGGCGTACCACAGGGTGGAGTCCTAAGCTGTACTCTATTTGTTGTAAAAGTGAACTCACTCCATACTATCATACCACGTACAATGTTTTATTCCGTATATGTGGATGACATCCAAATAGGTTACCAATCGTGTAATCTTAGTATCTGCGAGCGACAAGTACAGCTTGGTTTGAATAAATTGTCTAAGTGTGCGGACAAAAACGGTTTTAAACTAAACCCCCCAAAAAGCACATGCATCCTCTTCTTGAAGAAAAGAGATGTAATACCGGATCCCGTTATTGATCTCAATGGAGAACGGCTATCCGTGAGCCATGAACATAAATTTTTAGGCTTAATTTGGACACTAAATTAACTTTTGTCCCACACTTGAAATATCTGAAAGCGAAGTGCCTGAAGACAATGAATCTGTTCAAGCTCTTGTCCCGCACATCTTGGGGAAGTGACAGAAGGTGCCTCTTGAACATGTACAAAAGTCTCATACGGCCACGACTTGACTACGGAGCCATTGTGTATAACTCTGCTACGCCTAGTGCTCTGAATATGCTGGATTCCGTCCACCACTTGGGTATCCGTCTTGCTACAATTGCGTTCAGGACTAGCCCTGTGGACAGCCTGTACGTTGAATCCTACGAATGGTCTCTACATTTCCAAAGGACATATTTAAGTTTCTCCTACGCCCTCAAGGTGAAATCAGATGTACATCATCCATGCCATTCAGTTATTCGCGACTTGTCCACGGCCATGCTGTTCCGTAACCGCCCGGCAACTAGGCCTCCTCTGTCCCTCCGGTTGGAAGCACTGTCAGAAGAAACAGATCTCCCCCTTCTAGAGAATGTCATAATGGCTCCTACTCGGCTTCCACCGCCTTGGGAGTGGCAGACTATCGAATCTGACATCCCTTTTGTAGAAATATCAAAACGAGTACCTGAGGCACATATACATTCACATTTCCTTGAGCTTCAGGAGAAGTATTCCTGTGCTGAATTTTATACAGGCGCTTCCAAGTCTCCTGCTCGTGTTGCTTAAGCAGCTCTAGGACCATCGTTTTTACTATCTGGTACACTTAACCCATATACCAGTATTTTCAAGGCCGAAGTATACGCGATCCTTTCTGTAGTAAAACACATAACGCAAACGAATCTCACTAGGGCTATTGTGTTCACGGACTCATTGAGCGTAGTCCGAGCCCTAATGAGTTTACGAAAACATAAAAACACTGTCTTTAACGAGCTCTATGCATTGCTATGCTCAGCTTATATGGGGAAACAAGTCATCGTTTTTTGCTGGCTACCTGGAGACAGTGGCATAAAAGGCAACGAAGATGCTGACGAGAACGCTACCTCAGTAGCTTTTAGCGACACGGACATAAGCATACCTATTCCAGCCACAGACATTAAACCATACTTACGGCATAAGCAGAAGAAGCACTGGCAGAAACAGTGGGATACCCAGGTATCCAATAAACTGCATTTTATCAAACCTAAATTAGGGCACTGGATATTGGAGAAAACAGCATGATACAAGGAAGTTCTCCTCTGTCGATCAAGAATAGGTCATACCTTCGGCACCCACTCTTACCTATTGACTGGAAGTGATTCTCCGTCATGTCGAAGGTGTGGGGACAGACTTACAGTTCTCCATGTGCTCATCCAGTGCAGGGAAATAGAAAGCGAGCATAAAAAGTATTTTCATTCTGTGTATCGCCAGTATATTCCACTCCATCCAGCATTTCGCCGTGCTCGCTTAAGGGCTGCAGAAGTAGGCGTCTCTTTTATTGCGATAGCAATTATATGGACACTCAAAGCAGATTTCTGCCGTCGGCGTCGCCGTCGCCGTCGGCGTCGCCGTCGCCGTCGCCGTCGCCGTCGCCGTCGCCGTGAGGTTCCGTATGACGTCATTTGGAGATGAAATCGTCGCCGCGCGCCGAACGCTGTATGTGCGAGTGAAAGGGCGCGAGGGGCGCGTCTTTCACGGGGAGTGAACGCACGGCGGAGAACAAACGCGCGTTCTGCGCCGTGCTCGCTTAAGGGCTGCAGAAGTAGGCGTCTCTTTTCTCCTTTACAATCACCATATATGTAGAGCAAACGCGCCTTCTTCGGACGCGCGAGAGGCCGTGGGGGAGGGGGAGGGAAGGGAGGCGACGTTTAGCTGCGGCGCTGAGCCGTGCTCCCTCAAGGGCTGCAGAAGATAGCGTCAACCTTTCCCTTTCCCTCAAGAACCACTTATCATCAAGTGCCTATTTATATCAGAGGCTCCAGCAACAGTCACCAACGCCGCACGCATTTTGAGCTAACGCGGGCAAAACGCCGATGGCGTCGACAACAGTTCTGCGTGTTGTTGCTACCAAAGCCGCTCACCTTACTTCGTATGACATTGCTGTGTTGCTATCGCATTCATTGCTTCGCCCTTAGGGCGAAACTGTGACATTTTTTCTCCTTTACAATCACCATATATGTAGAGCAAACGCGCCTTCTTCGGACGCGCGAGAGGCCGTGGGGGAGGGGGAGGGAAGGGAGGCGACGTTTAGCTGCGGCTCCAAGTGCCTATTTATATCAGATGCTCCAGCAACAGTCACCAACGCCGCACGCATTTTGAGCTAACGCGGGCAAAACGCCGATGGCGTCGACAACAGTTCTGCGTGTTGTTGCTACCAAAGCCGCTCACCTTACTTCGTATGACATTGCTGTGTTGCTATCGCATTCATTGCTTCGCCCTTAGGGCGAAACTGTGACATTTTTTCTTAGTAACGAACCGCTTTTTAACTTGAAAACAGTTTTTAGCTTTTTAGATGAAGCTAACATATTAGAAGTAATTTGGCCGGGTCATGTGTAGCATAATCTCGCCTTCGAGGCTGTAGCTGCAGTGACATTAGTCTTTATAGAACATGCCTTTGAGATGTCTACTTCAAGAGCCCTGTGGAGGCAGTAGTTCTTGTATGTCTCTGGTTAGATCACTTCATCGTAGTGAAACTTTTATACACCTTTTATTTTGTCATTAATCATTGTCATATTTTACACAGTTTACAGCGACCTGTTCTTAGGCCTCTTTACAGCCACATTACTTTTACATTTGTAACTCAATTTAATCACTTCATAATATATAAAGCATTCATTACCATTTTTCATGGCGCTCTTTGGCCACAGCTGGCCGTTGCGCCATTGAACGCCACACGTCAATCAATGACATCACAATAAAGACATGCTGTTTTAATATAGAGCATTTTGGCATTATAAACAAAATTTTCAATATGCCGAAAGGCAAGCACAATAATCACAACGACCGTTGTGTTCTTTCATCAGCTGCATGGTTCAGTCGAAATGTTTCGCACCTAAGATCACTAGGGTTATTCATTTCCAGAAATTGTGGACTTCAATGTAATGAAAATTTTGTGATCATTACTTCACAGATATTCAATTGAAAATTGTGGCTGTTGCCAAGTCCTTCCAATGTTCATTTGTCTGTGCCAATGCGGACCTAAGCGTCTTCAAATCATTTGCTTTGACTTCATGGTTTGCAAAATATATTAAAATAACACATTCCCATAGATGAAAACTATCAGCACATCTAGAGAACTACGTTTTCAAGCACACAAAACATGCAGTCCAGTTCTGTAGAAGGGCCTTGCACAAAGTCCTTAGGTTGCCACCGAGCAATGTAAAGCAGAGGCAGTACAAGAAATGAAAAGCAATGGAAAGCGATACTATGCTGCCATCCATCATTCCAGTCGAACCACAATGCCACCCAAATGTTTACTGTGTCAAGTGAACTGCAGCATTAAAACCCAAAGCTCCATATTTAGTGGTGGCATTAACATTTTGTGACGGCTTACCCACTACGACATCCACCTTCTTAGGTGTCAACTGCTGTTTTGGCAGCTCGCCCAATGCCCTCTTCTTGGGGGCTACATTCCCACTGACGCTCATGGTAGCAAGGACTGGCATTGCTCCACAGTTCCTGTGCTGTGTCCTTGCACACAAGCATTCCTTTCTTGTTGCCAAATATTTTGGCCGCTTGTGCGCCAGAAATGCAGAAGCCATTTTAAGTCAAACTGCAAAAATAAAATTGCAATGGTCAATGACATTCGGACTAGCTGACGTAGCATCTACACACATAACCCATGAAAATAGAAAAGGGGCAGCCTCCAAATTAGCTTAACAGAGTGTCACACAGGTTCTGCTGCTACCAGCAGCCCACTGCATTTTGTTACCTTGTTTATCAAATACAAAAACAATTACTAACATTGCTGATCTTACTACCTTCAAACACTACTACCTCCCAAACATTAGCACTCAGTTTTCATAGATCTTTACTAACACATACCATGGCACAACCAAGTTAATTTTGACAATTTAGATTGTGTGCTTACATAACACCGTACAGAAATAATCAGACTGGCAATGAGCACAGAAATTTATGAAAGGACTTGGCGAGCTGTAACTAGTCCACTCGTTTGTAAAATGCTTTGCACGCCATCTTCAATTGGGACCCAGCAGACCTCCCGGCCTGCCGGTCCCAGGGCCACTGCTCGTGCAGACCGGCCTCAAAAACCCCCGAGTGTGCCCGCTCAGCGGGCGTCATCCAACGCCTCTGACGAGGCAATGGATGCAAGCAGCATTACTCCGGCGTCTCAGGCCGGGAGAAAAGAAAAATACCGTATCACAGGGCCTGAAAAGGTCTCGTGAGGTAATTTATCTGTCTTGACACAGCACAAAACACTTCCAATATGGCTACGCAGATAATACATTGGAATGTGAGAGGCTTAATACACAATCTTGATGACATTAACGAACTCTTACATAAGCCAAATTCAAAGGCGCTGTGTGTTCAGGAGACGCACCTAAATCCTTCACACACTAACTTTTTCCGACAATATGCCATTTACCGCAGAGGCCGCAACGATGCGCTCGCCTCGTCTGGTATAGTGTAGCTATAATAGTAGATAAGGGTGTCGCCTGCCAGCATTTACAGCTGCAAACGCCGCTTTAGGTAGTTGCAATCAGAGCTGTGCTGTTTAATAAGTTAGTCACAATTAGTTCGCTATATATCCTTTCCAGCTATTTACTTTTCAGAGTAGAATTCCAGGGCTATATCGCAGAACTTCTCGCGCTTTATATTGCCACATGGTGTCGCACAGCACAGCACGGGGACTGTAGAAGAAGAGAACGAGGTTCGGTCTCGGCATCGCGCGTCGACGCTTACGCTTGCCTGGATCCTCATTCAGCGTGTATTCTACAACAGGTATACGCGGCAATTTGGTGGAGCTTGCTGGGTATGCTCAACTTATGCAGGAGACCCCACTGGGCAGCAAGAACGTCGACCCACGATTTGAGCTGACTCCGGTTCACCGCACAAGCCGGTGAATCCGAGGCCTTGTCCCAGAATTTGGAAACCTCCAGGAACAAGTGATGACTACGACCACTGTGAATTCTACGGAAAGGGTGACACCGACTTACCTGACGGTGCTGAACCCCCAAGTGCCGACGGATTTTCATGGCAACATATTTGAAGACGTGGAAGACTCTCTGGTGGAGTTCGAGCGCGTGGCTGCGTGTAATGAATGGGACAACAACGCCAAACTCAGGCACGTCTACTTCAGCCTCCAGGATGGAGCTCGCACGTGGTTTATGAACCGCGAAAATTCCCTATCATCCTGGCCCGATCAAGCTACTGGAGACTTACTCCAGCCCCGATCGCCGGGAAAAAGCGGAGCGAGCCCTTCAATCACGCGTTCAAAAGACCAACGAGAGCGTCACGATGTACGTGGAGGACATGACGCGTCTCTTTCAGCGTGCCTACCCGAGCATGTTGGAAGAGAAGAAGGTGCGTCATCTAATGAGAGGCGTCTAGGAGCAGCTCTTAGGCGGTCTTGTTCGGAATACGCCCAAGACTGTTGCGGAGTTCCTCACCGAAGTCACCGCGATGGAGCAGACGCTTCAGCAACGGTCGAACATGCACAACCGGCAAGTCAATGCCGGCTGCACTCCGGATATGCCGGTAGGCTTCGGCTGTGACATCGCCTTGCTTTGCGAGCTGATTCGCTCCATGGTTCGCGACGAGCTACAGAAGAACCACGTACGTCGCCACCTCCAGTCAGCTCCCTCGCCAGCGTCGTACCCAACGAAGTACAGCAGGCACTTCACTGCTTCCAGCAGTGAAGCATCACCTCTGCCAAGCGAGCCCCGCCCAAGCTTTCGCACCTACTTATGTTGCGTCGCCAGTCGCCTTGCAGGCGGCGCAAGCCGCTCCGACAACCCCGCTACCGTACTTCGACGACCGCCGAATACCCGCGAGGAAATCAGAAGTTTGGCGAGCACTCGATCGACGACCGTTGTGCTACCACTGCGGCGAAGCGGGTCATGTGTATCGGGAGTGCCCCTACCGACGACTCGGACTGCGGGGGTTTTCTGTCGATTCACCTCGACCTAGGGTCGGCCAAAGGCCTCCCGACATCGCAGAATTCCTCGACCAGCAGTGCAGGCCGGACACATCGCAGTGGCAGTCACGCTCACCCTCACCGCGGCGATATTTTCCTGCTCGCGTGATACCACCTCGAGGACGACTCAAGGGAGATAACCAAGTCCACGTGGGGAAAACTGACGTCAGCGAACTTCCGAGGCGGGGCCGCTGATACTCGGCGCGCTGAAGACCTCGTATCGTCCCGACGACCGTAGAACAACGAAAACACGATGACGCCGGAACCAGCTCCCGCGAACAAGATTTCACTGGACATACCTGTGTTGATCGACGGCAGAAAGATGAGTGCGCTTGTAGATACCGGCGCCGATTACTCTATTCTTAGTGGCAAACTGGCGAGCGTTCTGAAAAAAAGTTACGTTGCCCTGGAATGGGGTACCAGTTCGTACGGCAGGTGGCCACGTCGTCACACCGCTTGGCTTATGCACCGCCTGAGTAGAAATTCGCGGTGCTGCTTTTGTCGCCACTTGTCTGGTTCTACGCGAGTGTTCCCGCAGTGTAATTCTTGGGATGGACTTTCTCCGGGAATATGGCGCCATTATTGACCTCCGCAAGTGATGCATCACTTTCTCGACACAAAGGGCAACAACACAGACCGACGCCATTGGACGCAGATCCGCACTTCGCGTTTCGGACGACAGCATCACGATACCGCCACGTGTGAGTGTTATGGTTCCGGTCAAGTCCGACGAGCTACAAGACGGTGAAGCCATTGTAGAAGGCAACACTTCTATGCTGCTGATCCAAGGTATTTGTGTAGCGTGAAGCCTTGCGGAACTTCGTGCTAGCCAGACAGCGGTCCTCGTTACCAACTTTACTTTTGGACATCGGCACATTTTTCGTGGCACTGCCGTCGCCTATGCGGAACCATCTAAAGGAGATCGTCGAGTGTTTTGCTTCTGAAGTGGACACAGACGACGGTCCGCTCAGAGACGTCGATGTAAGCTCTGAACTTGTGGACGACCAAAAGAACGCACTGCAGGAACTCTTGAATGAATTTCGTGCGTGCGTCGCTCGGTCTACTAAGGTGGGACAAACGCCAATCACGAAGCACCGAATAACGACATCTGACGACGCACGCCCCATCAAACAACAGCCTTATCGTGTCTCGCCGAAAGAACGTGAGGCAATTCAAGCCCAAGTCAAGGAGATGCTAGATGATGGTGTCATTCAGCCTTTGCACAGTCCGTGGTCCTCCCCGGTCGTTCTGGTCAAGAAAAAAGATGGAACGCTTCGTTTCTGTGTTGATTATCGACGCCTGAACGATGTTAACAAGAAGGACGTGTACCCACTACCACGTATCGATGACTCTTTAGACAGGTTGCGGCGAGCTAAGTATTTTTTGTCTCTCGATCTCAAGAGTGGTTACTGGAAAATTGAGGTAGATGAACGAGACCGCGAAAAAACTGCTTTCGTCACCTCAGATGGCCTTTATGAATTCAGAGTACTTCCTTTCGGTCTCTGTTCGGCACCAGCAACTTTCCAGCGAATGATAGACACCGTTCTCGCTGGTCTGAAGTGGCAAAGCTGCCTCGTCTACTTCGACGACGTGGTTGTTTTTTCGGCGTCATTTGACGACCACCTGAAACGACTGCGGCAAGTTCTCGAAGCAATCCGATCGGCTAACCTCACCCTTAAGCCTCAGAAGTGTCATTTCGGCTACAAGGAGCTGATGTTTCTGAGACACGTGGTCAGCGCGGAAGGCGTTAGCCCCGATCCCGCGAAAACTGCCGCTGTAGCCACGTTTCCAACACCGACCGACACGAAGAGTGTCCGACGCTTCCTGGGCCTTTGCGCATACTACCGACGTTTCTTTGAAAATTTTTCGAAGATGGCGGAGCCGCTGACTCGCCCAACGTCTCCTATAAAAGTTTTTTTAGGAGGCGTTGACTCGCCTCACGAGGGACGATGTATCGTTCGTCTGGGCCGCAGAGCAAGAGACTGCTTTCACCGAGCTTCGACAGCGTCTGTTGTCAGCACAAGTTTTGGCCCACTTTGACGAGGAGGCGCACACGGAAGTTCATACAGACGCCAGTAACGTTGGTCTTGGTGCGGTGCTTGTACAACGGCATGAAGGTATTGAAAGAGTGATCGCATACGCAAGTCGCACGCTATCGCGTGCAGAGACCAACTACACCACCTCGGAGAAAGAGAGTCTTGCCGTCGTATGGGCTCTGGCCAGATTTCGACCGTATCTCTACGGCCGCCCATTCAAAGTTGTAACCGATCATCACTCGTTATGCTAGCGTGCAAATCTGCGGCACCCTTCTGGACGACTGGCACGGTGCAGTCTACGTTTGCAGGAGTACGACGTGGCCATTGTATACAAGTCGGGCCGCATGCACGAAGACGCTGACGCACTATCGCGCACCCCTATCGACACTACCGACCAAGACATTGAGGACGACGGCGCTTTTCTTGGCGCCGTAAGCGTTACTGATTAGTCCACACGGCAGCGCGCAGACGACGTACTACGGCTTATATTCGAACATCTGGAAGGACGAAAACCATCAATACCGCGGCATATCGCTCGAGTACTGTCGTCTTCATGTTTACGACATGGCGTCTTGTATAACAAGAACTCCGCTGCCAGCAACAAGACCTACCTTTTGGTCGTTCCAACAGACCTCCGTGCCGAAGTTTTGTTTGCCTGTTATGGCGAGCCTCCGTCTGGCCATTTGGGTTTTACGCGAACGGTTGATAGAGTGCGCAAATCCTACTACTGGCCCAAACTTGCCGAGTGTGTTAAGCGGTACGTCCAAGCCTGCCGTGAATCCCAGCGCTGAAAGTCGCCAGCTGTGAAGCCTGCGGGATTGCTGAATCCGATTGACCCACCTGGCAAACCTTTCGACCCGGTTGGCATGGATCTTCTGGGCCCGTTTCCACTGTCATCTTCTGGCAACAAGTGGATAATCGTCGCCACAGATTATTTGACGCGGTATGCTGAGACAAAGGCGCTGCCTCGAGGCACAGCTTTCGAGGTTGCCCAGTTTTTCATACAGCGCATCGTCCTACGGCATGGCGCCCCATCGCACGTCATCACAGACCGAGGCAAATCATTTACAGCACAGCTCATTGAAGACGTTTTATTGCGATAGCAATTATATGGACACTTCAACGGTATTTTTGCCGTCGGCGTCGCCGTCGCCGTCAGGTTCCGTATAGATTCCAAGGGCGATAAAATCGTCGCCGCGCGCCGTACGAGTAAAAGCGCGCGGGGGACGCGCGCTATCACGGAGAGCCAACGCACGGCGGAAAGCAAACGCGATTGTCGCCCAAAAGGCCGTGGGGGTATGGGGGGGAGGGAGGCGGGGCGACGCTGTGCTACGGCACCAAATGCTTATCTTGCAACCCAGCGCAAGAACTGGCAACGCAATCTCCCACGCGAAAGAAAAAAAAGCGGGGAGGCAGCGCGGGAGGGACGGGGGGTGCAGCTTCTACTCTGCCAACAAATACGCTTGCACTGGCTGTGGTGCCGTCGCCCGCACCGTCTCTTTATCTCCACCACGGCCGGGCTCGACTGGCGCGCGCACTCGCTTCTTAAGAAGCGAGCGAGCGCGCGCGCCAGTCGAGCCCGGCCCTGTCTCCACACGGCTCTGACCTTTATCCGCTGTCCATTCGCCGCTCAGTTTCCGTTGGAGCGATAGACCGCACGATTCTTCGCCCGCTGCAGCGGCCACGCCAGCGTTTTGACACTCGTTGTCTGCGGTCATTCAGTGTGATCTATTCATGTTTGCTTGTGCGCGATGACACCACGCTTGTCAATTCAGTTAGAAAGCGAATGTGTCCAAGTTTATGCGGCCGATAAAACTACTCTACTATCCCTACTCCGAATAGCTCTCTACCAATTTGCTATCGCAATTGGTGCTTCGCCTTTCGGGCGAAACTGCGACATTTTTTTAAACTGAGCTGCACGACCCACTGAAGGACAACTGCCTATCATCCGCAGACAAACGGCTTGACCGACCGACTGAACAAAACGATGACTGACATGATGTCTATGTACGTAGACGTACAGCGCAAGACATGGGACGAGATACTGCCTTACGTAGCGTTTCCCTATAATGCTGCTACGCAACATGCTTCACGCCGTTTTACCTCGTTTACGGCCGTGAAGTGCAGACTATGTTAGAAGCAATGCTGCCGTGCGACAACATCGATCATCTCAATCTCACCCAAGATGCCGAGCTTTTCGTGCAACACGCCGAAGAAGCCTGTCAGCTTGCCCGAGTGCACATAAAGAAACAACAGAACATCGATGCGCACTGTTACAATCTCCGCCATCGACAAATCGAGTTCCAACCTGGTGATCAAATCTTGGTCTGGACTCCCTTGCGCCGAAAAAGACTATCTGAGAAGCTTTTAAGTCGCTACTGCGAACCTTACAGAGTGTTGCAGCGAATTAGTGACGTGACTTACGAAGTCCTTCCTGACGGAAGCCAGCCTCCCCGACGTCGACAACCGCAATATGAGATTGTGCATTTTGTGCGGTTGAAACCGCACTATAGCCCCTAATATCCAACGTTTTCAGCCGTTTAGGTTAAATTTGGCTGTTTCTCGTCCCTCAGTGCCTTGTGACTATATCGCACACCGCAGTGATTGTGACTACAGCCTATGTGTTGGTCTAGGCCATCTCGGCGCCCTCATGTCAAGCCTTTGTATGTTTTACTTGTTTTTTTTTGAAGAGGGGGTAATGCCGCATGGTGTGGCACAGCACAGCAAGGGGACTGTAGAAGAGAACCAGGTTCGTCTCGCAATCGCGCGTCGACGCTTACGCTTGCCTGGATCCTCATTCAGCGTGTATTCTACAGCAGGGTATACGCGACAATATTGTAGTAGGAGATTTAAATGCACATCACACCCTTTGGGGAGATTGTCGCTGTGATGCCAGAGGGCGCTTAGTAGAAAACTTCTTCTCTACTGGCGCATGCTTATTAGATGAAAATGTTTTGTTTGCCACACTGTAGAATGTAGTCTTTTTCTTATTTGTCGATTTAAGCATTGCGCCTAGTACACTCGTGCCGTATCTAGAGTCGAGTGTGGTCAAGAATCTATATGGGAGTGACCATTTCTCGATTGTCATAAAATTTGCAAAAGGTGTGATGAGTGCTTACCACGCGTTCTCCCATCGGAAAGTCGAGTCAGCCGACTGGAACCGGTATAAAGAACTTACGAGCGTGAACTGGGAAGACATCTCTAAACTTCCTATCGATGATGCAGTGGCATATTTGACAGTATTTATTGTTGATGCGGCGTCAATATGTATCCCCGAAACCCCCGCAGAGGTGTCTGCGTAAGCAGACGTTTGGTGTGTTGCGACACCACGGGCCCGAGCACATGAGGGTTGGACCCTCCCGCGTGTAGGCGTGCGCGGATTAGCTGTGTCTGGGGAAAGGGGGATCCTGGGGGTGGAGCCGATGCCGGGTGTTTGGATCTTGAAGGCCCCCCCCCCCCCCCCCCCCGGTGGAGGCAACACACCTCTTCGGCCTCTGCTTCACATAGACGGCACCTTCAGACTGACCCACCTGGAGGAAATCGGCAGTCGCCTTTTCCTGTCGCTCTCTCCTCAAATCTTTGTCTCTCTCTCACACTTTTTGGTCTTTCCTGTCGTCTACTCTCTTCCATTCTCCCTGACGGCAAGGGCTAACCGTGTGTGGCTATCCTACCTTTGGTACACCGTATTTGGTTATAGTAGCGGCGTACGACTGACGTCGTGCAGACTTGTATACAAGCTCTGCCGCGTCCCCCCGAACCCATGAGGGTCGTACCCTCCCGCGTGTAGCCTTGCGCCGCTGAGCCGTGTCTGGGGAAAGAGGGATCCTGGAGGCTGAGCCGATACCGGGTGTTTGGACCTTTAAGGCCACCCGGCAGGGGCAACACACATATTCGGCCTCTGCTTCACAAAGATGGCACCCCTGGGCTGACCCACCCAGGGGAAATCGGCAGTTGCCTTTTCCTGTCCTCCTCTTAAATCTTCGTCTTTCTCTTTCACTTTCAATCTATCCTGTCTTCTTTTCACTTCCTTTTACTTCCAATTTTCCAGGCAGCTAGAGTTAACCCCCGCAGGGGCGTCTGCTTCAGCAGGCGTTTGGTGTGTGGCGACACCACGGACCCGAGCACACGATGGTTGGAACCTCCCGCGCCTAGCCGTGCGCGGCTTAGCCGTGTCCGGGGAAATGGGGATCCTGGGGGTTGAGCCGATGCCGGGAGTTTGGACCTTTATGGCCCCTCGGCTGAGGCAACACACCTCTTTGGCCTCCGCTTCACGTAGACGGCACCCCTGGGCTGACCCACCCAGGGGAAATCGGCTGGTCGCCTTTCCCTATCCCCCTCTCCGAACTTTCTTTTCTATATGCCCTGTCTGCTGTCCTGTCTTCTCCTCTCTTCTGTTACTTCTATATTTTCGTAGGTGGCTTGGGTTAACCTTGTGTATGTGCCCTCTCTTGGGTATCTTATATTGGGTTATAGCAGCAATGCACGGCTGGCGTCTGCAGCCTTACACCTTAAAGGCCAAGATATAGTCCAGCGTTTTCGGCGCGCCAGCCGCGACAGGCGAAGTCGGATACGCTACGCCAGCCACGCCAGCCTGTGGAAAAAGTTTGCCTCCTCTACAGTTCGGCGCGCACGCCGCGCGAGGCTAGCGCCATCTCTGTGTGTGGGAGCGCAACTTCACGGCCGCGCGATCCATGGCGCATGCGCATTCTCACTTTCTGACAGAATGTGCACGCGCCGTCCGAGCTGCGCGCTTTTTTTTTTTTTGACAAGGGAAAGACACTTTATTTCAGACAACCAACATACATAGTTGCCTAGGGGCCAGTCATGCATAAAATATAAACATAAGTTCGACAAGAAAGCACATCGTGATTTTTTTACATACGCAAACACACACAAAAAAAATACCTTATACACAGACCTCGCTCCGTGTGCTGTTTGACTGCCTTCACGGCACGGCGTTTGTCCTGACAGCCAGAGAAGATCGCAGTCCTAGTGCTAGTGCGTCGGCTACGTCAAAAGCGGAAGCGAAACATGTGCATACATCCTCACTTGCGTTGTCATCGTCCACGGACGTTGAGAAAGCAACAGCCGCGCTTTCACTACGAGCGCCGCAAGCCGCCATTTTGCTTTCTGCCCACTGCCCCTACAGCGCGCAGTGCATTCTGGTCTAGCGGCAGCCGCGTGAAATAGAACATGTTCTATCTCCGCGCCGGCGGCGCTGAGCGCGCCAGACGCAGCTGGGCACGCCGGCTACGCCGTGACGCCGGACTGTAGATGGTGCACTTTTCACCGGCGTTGCTTAACCGCGCCGCGCGTAGCCGCGCGCGCGCGTTACGCCGGACTATATCTTGCCCTTTAGTGCTGCAGCGTCTCCTAGTTGGGCTCCGTGGTGGGTGGCCGCCATTGCCGCCGAAATAAAATGAACGAATATGGGAACACCTGCATTTCCCCGTTTACTTGATAGTCACCCTCACAAGAGGGGACGCACCGATGAAATATTAAACATGTTAAGACCGAAAGAAATCCCCCCCCCCCCCCCTCCACACACACACAGTGAGAGAACAGTGTGCACAGTGAGAAAACTGAAAAACCAGCTCGAACCGAATCCCCTTTTCCTGTTGCAGAAGGCCTGACTTAAGCCCTTGGCTCAGGTTATCAGTTTGTTAGTTATTTATGTAAGGTTTTGTGGCGCAAAAGCAACTAAGGCTATGATGTGCCATGCACAGGATAACAATATATACTTTGATGAAAGTGCCTCAAGCAACAAAGATCATTTACTTTAAAGTTTGTTTAAGAACCCTGTTTCATCTAAAAACTTAAAAACATCGTCTAGAGATACAAGTGCATTTTCAGCTAGGATTAGGGATGGATGAAGTGGTGTTAGTGTTTTGTAAAGTTCATAAAAATATTTCTGTCTTTTTTTCCTCCAACGCCGGACATGTTATTAAAATGGGATTCACAGTTAGGGATTCTTGGCAGTGATCACAAACCGCTTGTTGTTCATTTTTCAATAAAAAAGTTATGTGTGAGATGTGCGTGTCTATTGCGAATGCGACATGGAATAACTTCCATGAAACGTTCCTGGTGATATGGTGTCTTCCACTCCTGTAGTATGGGTTTTACTATTTGTAGTTTGTTATTTACTTGCAGCCCCACTCGTGTTGCCACTTTTAGGTGATCGCAGCACGGACCACCCGGATGCAGTCCTTGAATGGAAGATTTATTTGTCTAATTTTTTTACGGGCTGTGAGTGCTGCACATTTGTCCGCCTTTTCATTTCCCGGAATTCCCACGTGGCTTGGAACCCAACAGAGACGAATTATTTTACCATACTTTTCACATTTGCCGAGCATTCTCAGGATACAGCCGAGAAAAGGTTCGCACTCTGATTTTCTATGGAGAGAATTAAGTGAACTAAGGGAATCTCTGTAGACAACTGCTTTTTTATAATCTCCTGTTACTATTTTTTCCAAGGCCATAAGCAGGGCATATACTTCGGCTGTAAAAACCGAAGCAAACTGTGGCAACCTCAGAAAATTGTCCCAGTGTACCGATATGACTGCGCTTCCAACATGTTCATTTGTCTTGGAACCGTCAGTGTAGAACTCCGTGTAGTCACTGTATTTTTCTTGTAATTCTGAGAAATCTTGCATTATGTGTTCAAGCGGTGTTTTTTTTTTCTTGTGGCTTGTTAGAGTAAAATCGCAAAAATGTGCAAAATCATACCACAGGGGCAGTCTGTTCGGTCTTTCGGCGACTTTGAGAGCCTCGTTCGGAACACTGCAGCTTTGGCACATATCTTCGAATCGAAGGATAAGTGGTCTCACGCTATGTGGTTTGTTGGCATAGTGTATTCTGTGTGTGGTGTAACAAGAGTGTGGCATATATGATTAGGTAGAGCTGTGATTCTAAGCACGTATCAAATTGTAAGCAAGGCTCTTCGGTGCTACAAACAGGGTTCGTTACTGTCGGCATATAGGCTTTCTACTGGTGAGGTCCGGTACGCACCAGTTGCTAAGTGTAGTCCGTGGTTGTGCGTGAGGTCAAGACGTTAAGGATGTTAATTGCTTTGTTTGCCTTAGTTTTTACGCTGTTAATGTGGGCGATGAAGTTTAGTTTACTTAAAAAATTATTCCTAAGAACTTTTGCTCGTGCTTAACCCGTAACGGGCTTTGATTTAATTTGAGAGCTGGGTCAAGTTGTAACCCCCTTTTTTGTGAAAATACCACTGCCACAGTTTTTTGTGTAGAAAACCGAAATACATTTTTATGGGCCCATTGCGTCAACTTGTTAATTGTTATCTGGATTTGCCTTTAGCATGTAGACATACCCGAGGCACGGTATTCAATGTGAAGGTCGTCGACGTATAGAGAGTACATAATGTACGGTATAACTGAATTTATGGAATTCATCTTCACCACAAAAATAGTAGTGCTTAATACGCAACCCTGTGGTACGCCATTTTCTTGAACAAAGACTCGGGATAGTGTTGCCCCCAGACGGACTTGAAATGTTCGATTTGACAGAAAATCGGCCAGACAGTTGAGCATTCTGCCGCGTATTCCTAGTGTTGCTAGATCTTGTAAAATTCCATACCTCCATGTGGTGTCGTATGCTTTTTCTAGGTCGAAAAAGACCGCTAGGCAGTGCTGTTTGTAAAGGAAGGCTTCACGTATGGTTTGTTCAAGACGAACAATATGGTCAATTGTTGAGCAGCCTTTCCTGTAACCACACTGGTGAGTATCTAGCAAGTTATCTGTTTCGAGAACGTATGTTAGTCTGATATTTATTCTGCTGTCGTATGATTTAGCGAGGCAACTTGTTAGTGCTATTGGTCTAGAGCTGGTAGGAGTTTTTGGCGACTTTCCTGCTTTCAGGAAGGGAACAATAACAGCCTTTTTCCACTCTGCAGGCATTTTACCCATTTCCCAGATCGTGTTGAAAAAACGCAACAAGGCCTCCACCGCTTTCTGGGACAGGTGGGCCAGCATAGTGTATTTTGTCAGGACCCGGTGCTGTTTTCTTACCCAAAGAGATTACTCTGTTTATTTCGTGGAGTGTTAAAGGGGCATTGAACGGTCTATCTGAACTTCTCGTTGTCGGAAGCTTTTGTTTTTCTGCGGACTGTTTGTGTTTTAGGAATGTTGCGGAATAGTTTGCTGAGCTGTATATGACGTAGAAGTGCTGGCCTAATATGTCTGCTTGTTCCTGGAGACTTGTTTGTGTGCCTGGAGTTGAGAGTATGGGGTACGTGTAGGGAGCATAGTTGCCCCTAAACTTGCGAACCTGGTCCCACATTCTCTTGGATGTTATTGAACTGTTAATCGAGGAGATATAATTCTTCCATCAATTTCTTTCTGCTTGTCTACGGATATACCTCGCCTTTGCTTTCGCTTTTTTTAATAATAGGAGATTATCTTGGGTTGGGTACATTCGGAAGATACCCCACACTTTGTTTTGAAGTTTTTTAGCTTCTGTACATTCGTTCGTCCTCCAGGGTTTTAGTTTTTTACTCAAGAATCCAGAAGATTGGGGAATAGCCTCTTCCGCCACAGCAACTATGCAAGCAGTAATCCTCTGATTCGCTTGGTCTAGGCTTAGGTCATCTAAGATAACTTTATCTAAACTGGCTTTTTTAGTGAAGAGAGGCCAGTTTGCTTGAAGTTTCCAACGGGGTGGTATAGAAGGTAGTATGGGTAGCATGGACGTTACTTTTATGACTGCAGGCATATGATCACTACCGTAGGGATTAGCTATTATTACAGTCCAGTGGAGATCAGTGAACAGAGATCGAGAACACAATGCCAAATCAAGGCAACTGATAGCTCCTGTGCTTTTGGAGCAGTATGTGGCATCACCAGTATTTAAAAGGCATAGTTCGTTACTTAGGATGAAATCTTCGATTGTTTGACCACTGTGGTCAGTTTTTTTCTTCCCCATAGTGTATTATGCCCATTAAAATCTCCCGCTAGCAGAAATGGTTCTGGTAGCTGGTTTAAAATCAGTTCCAAATCTCTTACAGTGAAATGCGTGTGTGGTGGAGTGTAGAGGGAACAGATTGTAATGGTTTTATGTGCTACAATGGTGACAGCAGCAGCTTCTATGTGGCTATTAATGGTCACTGCTCTGGCTGGGATACCGTGTTTGACAGCAACAGCCACACCGCCCGACAGCTGGTTAGTCTGAGTACGGTCGCACCGCACAACAGTGAAGCCTTTTAAGATATTATTGTTCTTATCACATAAGTTTGTTTCCTGCAGGCACAAAGCCACAGCAGAGAAGTCACTCATTATATCTCTTATGTCACCTAAGTTGTGTAAAAGTCCTCTGCAATTCCAGTAGATAATAAAAGCCATTTTAAAACTGGAGGGTAAAAAATGGCATTACGATTGAATAAGGTATAAGATGTTAGGTGACATAGATGTGGAGAAGGCTAATACAAAGGAGCGATAACCTTTAGGTTATCACTTTCTTAATTAGCGTGGTTATTGAGACTTTGTCCCTCTTTGCGCGCTCGAGAGATCGCTTGTACTTCGGCGTAAACGACACCGGGGTTTTTGCGTCGACCTCCATCGCTCTACCTGAGGCGCTGGAGGACCGGGAGTTGGGCGCCGAGACACGTGTCTCGGGCCTTGGGGTTCGATTGATTTTAGGGCCCAGTGGGACTGGTGTCCACGGGTACTTCGAAGACGATGGAGCAAAGCTGACTGCTTCCACCACGGGGGCGGGAGGGGTCACTGCAGGACCACTGTGTGTGGGCCCGCAGGACTCCCGAGGCCTCTGTGACGCTGCCCCCACCTGCGTCACTTCGGCATAACTTCTTCTAGAAAAGTAAGACAGTCGCTTTCTTGCTTCATAGAACGAGATTTTTTCTTTCACAGTTAGTGCAATTACTTCCTTTTCTTTTTTCCAGCGAGGGCAGGACCGCGAGTAGGCTGGATGGTCCCCTTTGCAGTTGACACAGTGTAGAGAAGAAGTGCAATTGTCAGATTGATGATCATTGGAACTGCATTTAGCACAGGTTGTTTGTCCTCGGCATGCGTGTGAAGCATGGCCAAACCTTTGACACTTGAAACAACGTCGGGGGTTCGGGATATATGATCTGGCATTTACTTTTACGTACCCTGCGTTTAGAGAGGTAGGCATTTCGCTTGTTCCGAAGGTGAGTATGACATGTTTTGTCGAAGTTTCTTGATCATTTCTGCGGATGACAATCCTTTGTACTTTGGTCACGTTTTGTTCCTGGAAACCCTCCAGCAGTTCCTCATCGCTCAAACCAAGGACGTCCTCCTCGAATATCACACCCCTGCTTGTATATAGAGTTCTCTGGGCTGAAATTGTCACTGTGGCATCGCCAATACTGGTAAGTTCCGAGAGCTTTTGTACTTGGTCTTTGTCATTTAGTTCTAGGAGGAGGTACCCGCTAGACATTTTTGAGGCTTTATATGTCGGTCCAATTTTGTCTTTTAGGCACTTGGCCACCAGGAAAGGAGACAGCTTTCTCACGGGTGTGTTGTTTTCACTATGAACTACATGGTACTTGGGGAATGCTGGGGTGTTGCTCCGAAAGGAGAACTGGAACGTTGCTTCGGTGCGGCCTCTTTTCAGAGGCAACGAGGGGACGCGGCAGAGCTTGTACACAAGTCTGCACGACGCCAGTCATACGCCGCTACTATAACCAAATATGGTGTACCCAAGGTAGGATAGCCACACAAGGTTAACCCTTGCCGCCAGCGAAAAAAGGAAGTAAGTGGAAGAGAGTAGAAGACAGGAAAGACCAAAAGTGTGTGAGAGAGAGACGCAGATTTGAGGAGAGAGAGACTCAGGTTATAAGGTCACCAAAATGGTGAGCGGGGACCTCCTGCTTGAGATCCGTGATAAAGTGCAGCACAATAAATTGAACAAGTTTGTGGCATTTGGAGACATACCTGTTACCGTCTCATCTCATCGGTCTATGAACACAACACGTGGAGTAGTAGCTGATGCAGATCTCATCGACTTGTCCGAAACCGAACAATTGGAAGGCTGGAAAGAACAAAATGTAACAAACGTTCAGCGCATCGTTAGCAGAAGAGAAAATAAGGAAATTCCCACTAAACACCTCATTCTGACCTTTGCCACTTGCGATCTGCCACAAACCATAGAAACCGGATACACAAAGATGCTTCCAATGACCATACATACATAATCCCAGAAGATGCTTCCAATGCCAAAGATTTGACCACGGCTCGCAGAGCTGCCGTGGTAGACTCACATGTGCGAAATGTTGAGTCCAAGGTCACGCCTCAGACAACTGCGATGCGATACCTCACTGTGTAAACTGTGATGGTGAACATCCAGCTTACGCCAGATCTTGTCCCGACTTGAAAAAAGAAAAGGAAATTATCACTCTCAAAGTGCGTGACAACATCTCTTTCAAAGAAGCACGTAAAAGGTGCTCACCGTTCCACAGTACAACTTATGCCGATGCGACGCGTCAGGGGGCAGTGTCGCACCGGCTTCTGCCACTTGTCCGGCCCGCGCGCAGCGAGCCGCCGGCTGTGGCAGCCGCCCCTATGGTGGGAGCAGCCAAGGCTGCCTTGCCATCACTGAACTCGGCCACACCAGTGGCCTCTACTAGCTCTGGCAGCAGCCAGGATAGCACAGAGGCTAAGGAGGTACCGTCAACCTCCGCACAGGTAGGGACAAAGGCTTCATCTTCCGAGGCGAAGCCAACCCGACGTACACATCGCTCGCTACGTCAGAATATTTCCTACGTCAGAATATTGTTGTCCGAAAAGATTGCGAGGATTCTGCCGCATCATTTGGTGGTGTGGCCATCATACTCGACAGAAGTGTAGCCTGTCAGAAACTTCCACTGAATACGGCACTTGAGGCAGTATCCGTTCGTGCTGTACTTCCTGGTAAACTCATAACCATTTGCTCGCTCTACATACCCCCATAGTATTCTTTACACAAGCATGAATTTCAGACATTTATAGATGAATTACCAGAACCTTACCTCGTTCTTGGCGATTTCAATGCACACAACAGCTTGTGGGGCGACACGCGTATCGATGCGCGAGGACGCCTAATCGAACGATTTTTTTATGCTCTGGTGCGTGTCTCCTGAATAAGAAGGAACCCACCTACTACAATCTCGCAAACCGCACATTTTCTTCCATTGATCTCAGTGTAGCTTCCCCCTCTATATTTCCTGAACTTAAATAGGAAGTTATAAAAAATCCTTACGGGAGTCTTCCCTATACTGCTGAGATCACGACTACAAAACGAACCTCCACCAGAGGCTCTCCGGTGGAAGTTCGATACGGGAGATTTTGAGAAATTCCAAAGTCTTACAAGTAGTATCTCGTGGTCGATCTGACATATCTTCGCTTGGAATTGATACTGCTGTCGAGTATCTTAAATCTTTCATAATTGATGCCGCTTCTGAATGTATATCTGAAATAAGTGGTGCGACCTGCAAACGCTGTGTCTCGTGGTGGAACGACTAATGTCGGAACGCTCGTAGGAAACGGAACAAAGCGTGGGCGTGGCTACGCGACTCCCCAACTGTGGAGAATCTTGTCAATTTTAAGAAGATTTAAGCCATTTTGCATTGCTGAGCTGTATGTATCGCTTAGTTGTTGCAACAAGTCTGCCCCAGGCTCTGACCGCATAGTTTATCAAACGCTAAAACACCTTCCCCATGAAACAAAGAAAACTCTCCTCTCCCTGTACAATGCTATATGGTCCTCCGGCGAGATCCCCTCTGCCTGGAAAGAGGCCGTTGTCGTTCCTATACTGAAGCAGGGCAAGGACCCATCGTCTGTTTCGAGTTACCGGCCTATAGCACTAACAAGCTGTCTCTGCAAACTATTAAAAAATGATAAACCGCCGACTAATACATTTCCTCTGAATCAAACAAACTGCTTGACCCGTACCAATGCGGGTTTCGCGGAGGTCGATCCACCGCCGACCATTTCATACGCATTGAGACGAAAATTCGTGAAGCTTTTGTCCATAAACAGTTTTCTGTCTGTATTCCTTGATATGGAAAAAGCCTATGATACCACGTGGCGGTTTGGAATACTTAGACCCTCTCACACGTTGGTATACGTGGTAACATGTTAAATGTCACAGAAAGCTATTTACCTAATCGCAAATTCTGTGTTCGTGTGGGAAATGCTCTATCAAGATCATTTGTGCAGGAAATGGGAGCGCCACAAGGCGGGGTGCTCAGTTGCACTCTCTTTATCGTAAAAATGAGTTCTTTGCATCTGTATATCCCAAGAAACATGTCTTATTCTACATACGTTGATGATGTACAGTACAGATAGGTTTCACCTCGTGCAATCTTGCAGTCTGTGAGCGGCAGATTCAGCTTGGTCTGAAGAAGGTGTCTAAGTGGGCAGACGAGAATCGCTTTAGCCGTAACCCACAAAAGACCACCTGCGTCCTGTTCTCCAGAAAGAGGGGTCTGTACCCCGATCCTGACATTGAGGAGTTGCAGGGACGTGTGGCCGTAAAAACAGAACATAAAATTTTAGGTGTGATTCTGGATACAAAGCTTACATTTGTGGCACACATATGGTATGTAAGAAACAAGTGTATGAAAACAATGAATATTCTAAAAGTGTTGTCACGCACCACTTGGAGTAGTGACACAAACTGTCTTTTGAATTTGTACAAAAGCCTCGTACTCACAAGATGAGATTACGGCGCCATAGTGTACCATTCCGCTACGCCAAGCGCCCTAAGGATGCTGGATCCTGTACACCATCTAGGCATCCGCCTAGCCACTGGTGCCTTCAGGACAAGTCCTGTGTCAAGCCTGTATGTAGAGGCGGACGTGTGGTCGCTTGACATGCAACGTTCATACTTAAGCCTCACCTATTTCCTGAAAGTTAATTCGAACCCGGAACATTCGTCCTTCTCAACCGTAAATGATATGACCAGTGCCACACTTTAATAACCGACCGACAGCAAGAGAACCCTTCTCACTATGTGTAAGAAAAATTAGTGCAGAAATGAATATCCTACTACTTGAAAATACTTTGATGACCCCAGCAAAGCCAGTGCCACCGTGGCATGTGGCAACTGCCACGTTGGCACTGGCTTTGTGTGTGATACTTCGTTTGTAGAGAACGAGAAGAAAGGGAACCGAGGGGCCCGATTTTATTAATCATATCATAAGAAGCCAACAAAAATTGACACCAAGAACAACATAGGGGAAATTACTTGCACACACTAATTGAATTATAGAAATGATAAATTAACAGAAATGAAAACGGATGAAAAAACAACTGTCCGCAGGTGGGGAACGAACCCACGTCTTCGCATTACGCGTGCGATGCTCCCACCATTGAGCTACCGTGGAACCGTTTCCCCATCCGCTTTCTGGGGTATTTATGTTTTACAACTAGAACTAACTCTGGGAGTGTTAGCCAGCGCCACCACTCACAAGCCTAGGGGCGGATGTGGAACATCCTTTCTGCCGCAGGCGTCACCGAGGCTGAATGCCGAGGCTGTATACAGCCTCCCGCATGTTTAACTACATCGCGCGAGCGTCCATCACGCGTCATTGTAGCGCCTTTAAGCGGCGATAATCAGCGACACCAGCAGGAGTACTCCCAAGCGCACTAAACACTTTCCTGTGCAATAGTCGTCTAGTGCGATGTTTCCCTCAGGACGGCGCACGACATAATGTAGTGTTCTCGCGCGATATAGTTAAAAGTACGGGAGGCTGTGCGTTTACGTCACGCACCGGCTGAACTCTGTAGAGTTGCAAGGTGAGAACGTATGGCGATTTGAATGTCCTCAACAGAAGCATTTACGTGCTCTGCGCTTCCTGGAACAACTGAACGCTGTTATATGATGTGCTTGGGCCTGTTGGGGCGACAGTTGGCAAAGTTTCTTCTTCAACCTGATAGTATGCTATAGGCATGTTTTCTTCGCGTTATGGCAGCGTTCCTAGCTGTCTTATTTGCTGTTCTGGTTGCATTTCTAGCGAACTTCTTGGTGGCAAGGAAGCTGGAGTGGTACCTCGCGTTTGTGCTGTCTGTAAGCTCAGTGGAAGATGGCACGAGCCGAGAAGGCCTACAGTTTGTTCTGTGCTACCACTTGCAGATGAATCAATGATGGCCATGGCTAGTACTCTCTGCATTGATGACAGCGATGCACGAGCATCCGTTTGATCATTCGATCCATTTAGCTGACGTACAGTGGAGAACAGGGCTTCTACAGGATCGCTCGAAAACTTCGCTGTGAAGACGTATATGAAACCCGAACAAAGAAGGAACTTTGTCGACTCCTCAGTTGACCGTGTCGTTATTTGGAGTGCTTCATACGTTTCCAGTGAAATGAAGGCAGGCTTGTCAGGCGCTGCTTCTTTCCAGGCCGCAAAAAAAAAAAAAAAAAAAAAAACGGCAGGAACTCGTTCTCAAGCCAGAATAGCCTGAAATAATTAAGGTTGACAATATATAAAACGACATTGTTTCCTAATATAATCCTTTAGCTACCTGTCGTCATTAGAGGAACTGAATGGCATCCGATCAGGGTCTCTGCTGATCACATAAAAAGTGGTGCTCCTTATATTATGGATTGTGAACCACTTGTGTATCATTTCCATGAAACGGGTCGTCGGCAGACTGTCTTCGAACCCTAAAACGTCGAATCTCCTTCCATACTGTTCAGTAAAACTTTTTGCTGGGCAAGTTGGTTCATACTTGAAATGGTTATGGGTAAACTAAACACGGACACAGTAATGGACACGGACGAGCACAAACTTTCAACTGACTTTATTTTTTTCCACGTTGTCAACATATACTCGCAATGACGGATTTACAACAGCGGTGATCACATGACACGCTGCAAAGATTACAACATGCCGCGCAAGAACAATATTTCGTCAAAAGGAGATGCCTGTATAAGTGATACATAATTTTTTTAAAGGAAACTGAGATGATGTTCTTGCGCGGCATGTTGTAATCTTTGAAGTGTGTCATGTGATCACCGCTGTTGTACATACGTCATTGCGAGTATACATTGACAACGTGGGAAAAAATAAAGTCAGTTGAAAGTTTGCGCTCGTCCGTGTCTATTACTGTGTCCGTGTTTAGTTTGCGCATAACCAATTCCTTTCCATACTGTTGCAGATAACGCAGTGTTGCTGTGACCTGAATAAAAAAATAAATAAAAGGGCCAGCGTGGCTTTCGTTAACGTACGTTTTACGCCGACAAAATGCCGACTTTCTGATATCTCGCTAGTTGAATCCTCCTTCGCGTTCTGTGATGCATTGATACGGACCTCTGACGAAAACACGTCGAGAGCTCTTATGACGTTCATCTTCTCGAAGTTCGTAGGAAACACGTGTTTCCTTGTGAGGCGCCGGACTCGCTTGAATGCGTTTTGTCTTTCGACAATGTCAACCAACATCCTCAGATACTTGGGGCTATAATATTCCCATCCATTGCAAAGGAAACGGTTTGGTGCCAGAAGCTGATTACGCAGGTTTTTCAATATGTGACAGTGGTCAAAAGCCAGAAACAGCCTCCTGTTGTCGTTCATGGGATGCCTGCAATGAGTGAAAAACCTCGCAACTGAATTAAAGGTCAATCAACGGAAACAAAGTTTCTTCGAAAGCGCATTCCCAGCTTGAACGTATGTGTATGGGAAAGCCACCTTCCGGAATTACCGACTTAGCATATGTAGCTTAGCTTCAACACATTGAAAAGAACGAGAGGACACTTACGGCACCACTGGTTGTATTGCCCCGTTGCTCAGTACTGAGAACATTCTGCAGTTGGAAGAGTGGTTATCTGCTACAAGTCTGACGACCTCAAAGCCAGCATCTTCAACGGACCTAATGACATGCATCGTCAAATGATGAAGCTGTTCTCCTGTGGTCGACCTCGTGAAGTAATAGCCAACTGGAATGCTAAAGATTGCGTGAGTGCATAATGTTAAACACCTAAAATACTATCATGAACACAAACTCAGCAGTTTTCTCACAATCGAGCTATATACGAGACAAATCTATGGCGGAAGATCTTACGTGTAGTGGGTGGACAGCCCAACGAACACGAAGGCGAGTAGATGGGTGGCGAGTTTATTTTCTATTCCCAACGCCTTTTCTAGCCCTCCCATTTCCACAAGACCATGTACGCGGTCGGCCTTTTTTTTTTTCATATGCTGCGACTTGTTTGATGGACATCTCTGATGATGATGTATGGTTTTTTTTTTGGCGCAAGGGTCGGATATAACCAAAGAGCGCCATACACTTGGTGATGGGTTTCCAATCAATTATTTATGAAATAAAGGAATGTACTGTGGATGGTGGATGTTAAGTGGATGTTAAGTGGATGTAAATAGGCCTAAAATCAGTCGCTGGAACTTGCGTAAAACATATAACTATTAAAATGATGAAAATGACCGGAGATGTGAGCATTGACCATGGATGGTTTGTTCTGAAGTGATAATGTCATAAAACGTGTACGTGAAAGTAGCACCGGTGCCTCAACAGGGACCTTGAACGCAATGGCTGAGAGGCACGTGCTCTACTATAATGCTGTCGCAGCAGCAGCCTCTAAAGAGAGGATGTGCTACGAATGTAGGGGGATGATGACTCGCAATGTAGCGGCATCTTCAAGAAACTTTAAAACTAACCTGTGATCAAAAAAAAAAATCACCGCATATCCACGAAGTGAATGATGAGTGGGCGAAGCACCGGGGGATCATTCGGGTAACCGCGAATCCCCCGTATGTGTATATATAGGCACAAAACTAACTGGAACGCCCATGCATTTCGTCCGACACTTTGAAAATGATTATCTCGAAACTGGTACAGAATTCTTTCCAAGTGGATACGCCTTGCGAACTCAGCGGCTATAATTCATAGACTGAAGATGTGCCGGAATATAATTATTTAAAATGTTAATGAGTGGAATTATGGTAATTATTCAAGTAGGCGTTTTGATTTCTCGTGGAAGTAATGGCCGCCTCTTCGAGTAGTTTAAATGAAGGATTATAATTGTGCTATCTGCCACAGGCAATTTTTAAAAATTTGGTGGAGCTAAAATAAAACATCCTGTGTGTATATATACTGAACATGTGTACAGTATATACAGCGCTTATATAGCCCTTGTGCACCGCAGCTCCATTCAAACCAGAGCTACGGACAACGGACGACGACGAGGGACAAGGCTCGGCCCTAAAGTGCTTCACCCCTAAAACGGCTCTGTGCCCAGAAACATTGCTGGGTGTAGAGGAACGTGTTGTTTGTGTGCTAAGGGGAAGCATTTCTTTCTTTGATGCTCTAATTCCTTGCACTCTATTAAAACATGGATCACAGTCAGTGTCTCGCCGCATTTGCTACTGGAAGCAGGTTCATTTCCAGTCAGCAGGTGAAAGTGCGTGCCATACGTGTGGCCAATTCTAAGGCAGCAAAGAGTAACTTCGGTTTGTCCTGTTTTCGTAGTTGGTGGCCAATTACCTAATTGTGGTTTGATGGCGTGAAGTTTATTTCTTGTTTCCGCATCCCATGAGTGCTGCCAATAGCTCATAAGGCTTTTGCGCAAGGAATGCTTCAAATCTACTGTGGGAACAGCTGTAGAGGAGGTGTTCCCCTTTCCTCAAAGGGAAACGGCACTTTTATCTGCAAGCACGTTGCCCTCAATACCTCTGTGGCCTGGTACCCAGCATATTGTGACGCGTTGGTTAGATGTATATGTAGTGCACACTGAATAGAGCTCACTGAGCACAGGGTTTTTGCGTTTACGAGGGGACATAAATACCTTTACTACGCTTAAAGAGTCAGTGAATGTAACATATTTTCGAAGCTTTGTTTTCATTATATGCTTCCGTGCACACAACAGGGCATGAGCCTCAGCCGTAAATATGCTTGTTTCTGGATGCATTTCACCGGATTCAAAAAAGGAAGGACCGATTGGCGCAAAGGACACGCCAGCATGTGACTTTGGTGCATCTGTAAAGAATTCCGGGTAAGAGTATTTTGATTGAAGTTCACGAAAGTGCATTCGGATATGTAATTCCGGAGCATGCTTCGAGACCTCAACAAACGATATGCCACAATCTATAAGTTGTCATTGCCACGTAGTTAACGGCCTTGCAGGATGCATTACATGGTGCTCAAACAGTGGAACACCGCTTTCTTCGCCGAGTTTCCTCATCCGCAGTGAGAAGGGTTCCGTTGCTGTAGGTCGGTTATGGAAAAGTGTGGCACACGTAGTGTCATTTACGACAGAGTAGCAAGGATGTTGGCAGTTTGAATTTATTTTCAGAAGGTACATAAGGCTAGAGTAAGACCTTTGAAGGTAGAGTGACCACTCGTTTGACTCAACATAGAGGCTGGAAATGGGCCAGCGTTTGTTCTAAAAGCTCCGGTCGTTAAGCCGAGCCCCAAGTGATGGACAAGATCAAGCTTCTTTAGTGCGCTTGGCCTTGCAGATTGATGTATGACTGATCCATAATCCAGGCGAGAACGTATGACACTCTTATAAATATTCATCAGACATCTCCTGTCACTGCCCCAATCAGTGTGTGATAGTATCTTTATTATATTGGCGGTTTTTAGGCACTTTCTCTTTGGTATTTATTGTGGGGGGTAAAAGTTAACTTTGAGTCAAAGTATACTCCCAGAAATTTGTGCTCGCTATGTACAGGCAGATGTACTCCATTCAGCTCAATGGCCGGATCTGCAGCTAAAACCCTCTTTCGAGAGAAAAGCACGCAAGTGCTTTATTGAACGTTAAACCTGAAGCCATTCTCATCTGCCCATTTCGACATTTTGCTAACAGCAAGCAGGACTTGTCTTTCACAGATGGCCAAATTGGAAGACTCAAAACCTATCTGGACGTCATCGACGTACACAGAGTAAGAAATTTTTGGTGGTACGGTAGAACGAAGCGAATTCATTTTAACGATGAACAATGTGCAACTCAGGACACCTCACTGAGGTACACCAGTTTCCTGAATGAAAAGCCTTGGCAGCGTGTTCCCAAGTCTAACACGGAAAGTCCGGTTCGAGAGATAACTTTCTATGAGATTCAACATCTTGCCTCGTACCCCCATAGACGATAGGTCTTGTAGTATTCCATAGCGCCATGTCGTAGCATAGGCTTTCTCCATATCAAAAAAGACTGACAAGAAATCTTGGTTGTGGACAAATGCATCTCTTATAATTGCTTGTATTTGAACAAGGTGGTCAACAGTTGATCTGTTTTCTCTAAAATCTAATTGACATGTATCTAGCGCATTGTTATTTTCCAGATAATACAGCAATCGTCGGTTAATAATTTTCTTGAAAAGCTTCCAGATACAACTTGTGAGCGCTATTGGCATATAGCTGGATACTGAAGATGGGTCTTGGCCTGTCTTTAGAATAGGAATTACTATAGCTTCCTTCCATGTGGAAGGTATGTATCCCGCAGCCCAGATTCCATTAAAAAGGGAAAGTAATGCCATTTGACTTTCAGCGTTCATGTATCTTATCATGTCATATACAACTCTGTCACCTCCAGGTGAGGAGTTGCTACAGCTGCTCAGCGCAGCCTTAAATTCGGCAAGAGTGAAAGGACGGTTGTATGGTTCATCATCTCCACCTTCACGATTTAATGGCTTTTTTTTTCGGCTATAGCTTTACGTTTGAGGAAGGACTCGGAGTAGTGTGCCGAACTAGATATGTTTTCAAAGTGGTTACCAAGGGCGTTAGCCTAGTCTGCCAAGCTTTCCCCTTGATCATTCACCAAAGGAAGTGGGTGCGATTGTCGACCATAAAAATTTCTCAATCTCTTCAACACCTTAGCCTCATCCGTGAAATAATTGATTCCTGAAAGGAACCTTTCCCAACTTTCTCTGTGTGCTTGACGTCGTGTGCGTCGCCCTCTTGATTTCATCTGTCTGAAATTTATTAGGTTTTCTGTCGGTGAACGACGCAAAAGGCCCCAAGCCTTATTTCGATCTTTCCGCGCCTTTCTACTTACGTCATTCAACCAAGGGATTCGTTTCTTGGTTGCTGAACCATGGGTCTGCTCTATGCAGTTTGTCGCCGCGTCAATTATGACAGCAGTGACCGCACCATTTAGAGATACGTAACTAAGTTCCCGATATCGTTGCCAATCTGCAATCTCTAGCTTCCAGCGAGGTGGATAGGGATTATGTCCCAATTGTTCTGCCGTATGTAGAATGATAGGATAGTGATAACTTCCATACGGATTTTTTATCACTGACCATTCGAAATGTGGTAGTAGTGAAGGAGAGCCAATTGTTAAGTCTATGACAGAGCACGGGTTGTGTCTCGTACTGTAGAAGGTAGGCTCCTTGGTAGGTTGTGTCTCGTACTGAAGAGGCAGGTACCTGTAGACAGCAGGAATCTTTCAATGAGGCGACTTCTTGCATCACACCGCGAGTCGCCCCATAACGTATTGCGGGCATTAAAATTTCCAAGCACCATGTAGGGCTGAAGCAGCTGGGATATCAAGTTTTCAAAAACCATCCTATTCAATATATAATCTGGTGGAATATATAACGAGCAGAGTGTTGCGAGCCTACCATGCAATATGGCGCGGATTGCCACAGCCTCAAGAGGAGTCTGTAATGCCCCCGCCGGGGTAGCTCAGTCAGCTAAGGCGTTGCGCTGCTGAGCACGAGGTCGCGGGATCGAATCCCGGCCGCGGCGGCCGCATTTCGATGGAGGCGAAATGCAAAAATGCCCGTGTGCTTGCATTGTAGTGCACGTTAAAGAACCCCAGGTGGTCAAAATTAATCCGGAGCCCTCCACTACGGCGTGCCTCATAATCAGAACTGGTTTTGGCACGTAAAACCCCAGAATGAAGGAGTCTGTAATGTCACCTCTTGACAGGCGATCGACTTATCAGCAATTATCGCAATGCCTCCTGATGATGTGAGAGCACCATCACGACCTTTTCTAAAAATTATGAACTGCTTAAGAAAATTATTATGTGATGAATTCAGATGCGTTTCTTGTACACAGAGCATCTTTGATTGGAAGTGACTGATGAGTTCTTGGACGTCATCTAGATTATTGATAAGACCTCTGACGTTCCAGTGACAAATTTGGACATCCATATTAATTAAAAGCAAAATGGATGCTCTGTGTACAAAACAAGATAATTGACTGAAGGAGTTGTGGTTTTTTTGTGGAGCAGTGATCCGAGATTTTTCTTTTTTGGCGCACTCAAGTGAGCCACGCCGCTCCGGGGCAAGACGAAGTATCCATCGCCTCTTGCGAGGCGCTGTTCACCCCTTTCCGGGGGCACATGGGACGACTTGTCAGGCCTCACTGCATGTGCAGGGGCCTTAAAGGCCACAGGCTCGGAGGCCTGCTGGCCCTTCTTAGACGAAGGTGGAGCAGTGGCAGCTGCCACCACCGAGGGGCATAAGTAGCTGCTGCCGGCACACTGTGTGGTTCGGACAGCTGCTAGAGGCCGGTGCGGCGCAGCCCCCACGCGCGCCGTATTGGCATAAGAAGGTTTTGCAAAAGAAAATCGCTTCCTTGCTTCATGAAATGAAATGTTCTCTTTCACTTTTAGAGTGACGATCTTCTCTCTCTTCCACGCAGGGCAAGACCGCGAGTAGGCAGGATGATCTCCATCACTGTTTGAATAATGCGGGTCAGATGTGCAATTTTCAGCTGTGTGTTCATTACCACCACATTTTGCGCAGGACATTCGGCCATGTCAGCTCTGGGAGCTATGACCAAACTTCTGGCACTTGAAGCACCTGCGAGGATTCGGAATATATGGTCTGGCACGTATCTTTATCTAGCCTGCTTGAATATACTCTGGGAGTACACTGGAGCCAAAGGTTAGGACTAAGCGCTTTGTAGGTATTTCCTGGTCATTGCACCTTATCTTGATTCGCTGCAGTTGGACAACATTTTCATCCTTCCGTCCGTCAAGGAGTTCATTTTCAGTGAGATTCAAGAGGTCACTGTCAGATACCACACCACGAACTGTGTTCAAGGAGCGGTGTGCAGTTACGGTTATAGGAGTATTGTCAAAGGACAGGAGGGTGTTCAGTTTGTCATACTGGGTCTTGTTCTGAACTTCTAGGAGAAGGTTTCCACTGGCCATTTTCGTGGCTTTGTAACCTGGTCAGATTGTGTCAGTAAGACACTTCGACACAAGGAAAGGTGAGACTAATCTTGCTGTCATTTCTGGGCATTCAGTGTTGTATATGGAACCGGGGAAATCTCTCAGTGTTCTTTGCGGAAAGTTGAAAGGTTTCATCGGTGCGCCCTCTTTTATAGAGAGGACGATCGGGGAGGCGTGGAAACGATGTCGAAGCCATAAAAGATTATTGGATTTCGGTATAGCGACGCCAGCCACCCACCGCCGAGCCCAACAAGGGGACGCAACGAGACCCGGAGGAATCGCAGACGCCAGCTGTACGTATCTACTATAACACAATATAGCATACCCAAGGTAGGATACCATACACCAAGTTAACCCTTGCCGCCTCAGAAATAGGAAGTAAAAAGAAGTGAAGAGAAGACAGGAAAGATTTAAAAGGAGATGGAAAGTTGAAGGTTGGAGAGAGGAGAAGCACAGGAAAAGGCGACTGCCGGTTTCCGCCAGGTTGACCAGGGGTGCCGTCTACGTGAAGCCGAGGCCAAAGAGGTGTGTTCTTCCGCCGAGGGGCCATAAAGGTTTGGACACCTGGCATCGGCTCAACCCCCAGGATTCTCTTTTCCCCGGACACGGAAAAGCCGCGCACGGATACACGCTGGAGGGTCCAATCCTCGTGTGCTCGGGTACATGGTGTCGCAACACACCAAACGCCTGCTTATGCAGACACCCCTGCAGGGATGGACATCTCGTCGAGAACAAGAGACCTTTTTTTTCTCCTAAAAGTGAAATACAGTCACGGCAAAGGCTGTAGTGATACTGCAGCATTCTAGCAGGGTATAGTCAGAAATTTTACGTACGCGATCAGTCAAGGAGATCGACTCTTGATGTAGCCGTTGTTTCATCAGAGAGGAAACGACCTCCCCGCTGCAAGCTCCTATATACCTCTTTAAGGTCGATCGGCTGGGGAGTGTCAGGCATCCAGACTCGCGCAGTATCTCGTAGCCACAGGGAGACTTTGTGTGCCATAACACAGCTTGTCGTATTCTGTCCTCAGACCACTTGTGGTGCTTTTTGTCTAGACATGAAAGTTGTTCGCTGAGAAACAGTGCCTTGGTGTTATTTGCCTTCAGCTTGTCCTGGAAAAAGGAATAATGAATGCCAACGGTCTCACGGAAATTGCAAGCAGCGCGCGTATCGTCCAATTTGTTCACACATTGCCAAGTATACCTGAAGTACTGCAGCGTTGGCCATTTCGGAAAGTAACTTTACCTCCGCAACTTCATCTTTTAGCTGAGCAACCTGCGCTCTTAAAGTTGCATTCTTCTTTGTCAGTCTTTGGCATTTCCGCCGCAATGTTTTTGTCGAAGTCACAATGAGGCGCAGCTTTCTTATCGTTATATTTGTTTGTGTCGTCAGAGAGCGTCGCACGATTCTTTGCGTGTCGTCAGGTAAGGTCGCATACAGTTCTGAACGTTCTGATTGTGACGGAAGAGGCAAAGCCTCTGGAGATTGTGCCAGAAGGGTGTTTTCAGCCGATGGGCCGTCGCTTGGTGACAGGCCCTGTTCCAACGATTGTAGCCATATTGTACTTCGTTCCACTTCCTTTTATTAACTGAGTCCGTTGGCTACACGTGATGGGGCATAAAGCCTTTTATGTTTTGAACTGCCTCCCCTTTTTTTCTGTTGGCTTTCTACATGCTCCTGAGCATTTGCGCGTTTCAAAGTGGGACGCGCTTTTGGTACGGGAAACACCATGTAGTGGAAATACTGAAGGCACTGCATCAGACTTCAGTGTCTTTATCCGCAATCCCGGACGGAAATCATCTGCAGTGAAATGAAGACTGCACACCTCGGATCTGTCCTTTGGGAGCCAAAATTCATTGTCAGAGACAAAGAGACAAAGGAAAAGCGCGTGCAAGAAATAAATAACGTTAATTAAATAGACATTTGTATATTTCTTCTGTACAACTTATTACGTGAGAATTAGTTATAGAGCTGTTTCATGCAACTCTTGCCCGGCCTATGAACGTATTGCAATGAGACACCGTGGTCGACAAAGAAGGCCACATAGTGAAGTTAAATGTTTGAGCATCTCTTGTTAATCACACGACACGTGTAATTTTACACTATACATACAGCTGCATTATCTGAGTGCCACATAACGCTAGAACAAACTCACCTTTACTGGGAATCGCCTTGATCCACTTATCACGCACTTTCGAAACTGGGAACTCGTGAAAGCTTACGGCAGGTGTCTTCCCTTGCCTTGATTTGCACAAAGGAACGCAGCAGATCACCATTGTTGTTGCTTCGATTCAATTAACGTACTTTTTGTCATATTTCTCCTCGTACACAGTGCATGTGCCCCTCGAACGCCAAAGCTTGTGTCTCGAACGGCTCAGCGCAAGCAGACGACAGCAAAAGCTCGGCGCGATATAATACGCAGCAATACATCATAATTGTCAATAATATTGTACAAAACTCGCGTTTTCTCATTGCTTTATCGTACAGAGTGCATGTCGGCGTAAACATCACAGCTGGTGTGGTGGGTGCGCACGAGCAGACGACAGCACAAGCGCGGCGAGGAGCGTTAGCGGCCGTGGCGGATGGGAAAGAGGAGCTTTAGGATGGGGCAACTAGCAGCGCCACGGTGCTCATAGCGGCAAAAAGATGTGCTAGCACCGGCGCGCTGGCGTTCCGCTCGCTGGGCAGATCAGGAATACAGCAGGCCGTGGCCGGGAGTCACACCCCCTACCCTTACTTGAAGAAAAAAACAGCGCGAAAGAGACACCAACTCGCCCACATCAAGCTCTTCCTACCCTTAGTAAGTAGCCAAGGTGATAGCCTGGAAGACCAGGCGGATTGTCTAGGCGAACACTTTGAATATGTATCAAGTGAATCGCACTATACAGAAACTTTCCTGAAGCTCAAAGAACTCGAAGAGTGGCAACCCCTTAATCGCAAAGGTTCATCGAGTGAGGCTTACAATCGACCATTCAGCTTAGCCGAACTTAAAGCATATCTCGCTTGTTGCAACAACTCGGCCCCAGGCGGCGATCGTATTATGTATGAAATGGTAGGATACCTGCACCCTGAAGCACTGGAAACACTGTTGTCTCATTTTAATGCCGTGTGGGCGACTGGGTGTATTCCATTCTTGTGAAAAGAAGCCATAGTCATCCCGATACTTAAACAAGGCAAGGACCCGTCTTTAGCCAGCACCTACATGCCGAAAGCGCTAACAAGCTGCCTATGCAAGCTGTATGAAAAAATTATAAACCGGCGCTTAATCTGTGTCCTAGAAAATGACAAAACACTAGACCGCTTCCAGTGTGGCTTCCGAGAAGGTAGGTCGACAATAGACCACCTTGTTCGCATCGAGGCAAACATTAGAGATGCGTTTATACATAAGCAGTTCTTACTTTCGGTCTTTCTAGATCTAGAGAAAGCGTACGACACGACATGACACTTCGGGATTCCACGCGATCTTTCCGCGATGGGGGCCCGTGGAAATATGTTAAACACAGTCGAAAGCTACTTGCCTAACCGCACGTTTCGCGTAAGAGTGGGCAATGTTTTATCTAGAACGTTCACCCAGGAGGCTGGCGTGCCGCAAGGGGGTGTGCTTAGCTGCACACTCTTTATTGGAAAAATGAACTCCCTGTATACAGTCATTCCACGCAGCATGTTTTATACGGTGTATCTCGATGATGTACATATAGGTTTCAAACCATGCAACATTGCTATCTGCGAACGCCAGGTGCAGCTTGGATTAAACAAACTGTCTAAATGAGTGGATGTAAATGCATTTAAAATAAACGCAAAGAAAAGTACATGCATACTTTTCTCAATCAAAAGAGGCATGAGACCAGTGCCAAATCTCACGATCAATCAAGAGGAACTCTCCGTCAGCAGTGAACAAAAAATCCTGGAAATTATTCTAGACTCTAAGCTTACATTTATCTCCCATCCTAAATATTTGAAGGCGTCACACTCTATATATAGAGTGTGACACATCGTTTGTAGAGGTTACTAAACACGCACCAGAGGCACATATCAAAATGCATTTCCTAGAATTCCAGTCCAAATACTCATGCATGGAGTTTAACACAGAGGCTTCTAAGTCACATGCCGGGGTGTCTCATGCAGCCGTCGGACCATCCTTTTCGGAATCCGGTGTACTACACCCGGAAACAAGTATCTTTACGGCTGAGGCCTATGCACTATTGTGGGCTGTGAAGCATATAAGGAAATCAAAACTTCAAAAATCAATCATATTTACAGACTCTCAAAGTATCGTAAAAGCTTTGAAGTCACCCTGTAAACAAAAAATCCTGCACTCATTGATCTATATTCCGTACTGTGTAGAGCGTATGTGTCTAACCAGCATGTCATTATATGCTGGGGGCCTGGTCATAGAAGCATCGAGGGTAATGTGCTAGCTGACTGAATGGCCACGTCAATAACATCGCACGCTATCAATCTTACAGCTGCTGCCCTGCAACAGATTAAAAACCTTTCTTGCGTATAAAACTGCGAAGCCATTGGCAACACCTGTGGGATGCGGAAAGAACGCGTTATATTTAGAAGAATAACTGACTTTCTAGAAAAACACAAATTGATAGTACCCCAACAGTTTGGATTCCAGAAAAACAAGTCGACTGAGCTAGCGCTACTAGGCATTAAAGAAAAATATGATAAATGCCATAAATTTAGAAGAATAGATGATTCTAAAATAGAAGTGTTCAAGCAGATCGTGCTTGATGCAGACTGGTCCGAAGTCCTGAACGAAGACCGCTCTTCGGTCTGTTTTTCAAGATTTTACGAAAAGATACTGGACTTATACAACCAAGCTTTCCCAGTAGTTATATGGCAAAAAAAAGAAAAAGGTTAGAAAACCATGGATGACACCTTCAATTTATAAACAAATACAAGACAGGAACAAGCTGTTTCAAGAGTTCTTGAGACTGAAAGATAGCGATAAGTTCAATGAATATAAAAGGTGCCGCAATAAACTAAACAAGGAAATCAGAAAAGCAAAAGACAACTTTTACGGTAATAAATTTGATGGCGTTGATGATTCCACTAAACTTTGGAATATCTATAATGAAATATGTCATTCAAAGCCCATCCATTTAATCCCTGATGAAATTACATTTGCCGGCAAAACTGTCGCAGGTCGAGACCTTTAAAACAAATTTAATCAGCATTTCCTAACTTGCGGCACGAAATTAAATAATACGATAAAAGTTGACCCCAGCCGTTATATGAACATAAATTGTTCTGATACTTTATACCTGATGCCTACGAGTGAATTCGAAATAATTAACATAATTGAATCTATAAATAGTAAAACTGCAGCTGGTCACGATGAGATTAAGGCTGATCCGATCAAAGCTGTAGCGTCAACGATTTCAGTTCCCCTCGCGCACATTTGTAACTGCATTCTTAAAGACGGATACTTTCCCGATGAATTAAAGGTAGCACGCGTAACTCCTGTACACAAAGGTGGAAAAAAAGATGACTTCGGAAACTATCGTCCTATCTCCGTTCTGAATGTATTCTCGAAAGTAATTGAACGCGTTATATTTAGAAGAATAACTGACTTTCTAGAAAAACACAAATTGATAGTACCCCAACAGTTTGGATTCCAGAAAAACAAGTCGACTGAGCTAGCGCTACTAGGCATTAAAGAAAAATTAGTTGAGAACATTGAAAACAAACACTTTACGTTGGGAATATTTTTAGATATTAAGAAAGCGTTTGACTCAGTTACTCACTCTATATTATTAAATAAGCTACCCTGTTACGGCTTAAGGGGACAGGTTTATCATTTAATCAAAAGTTACCTGGAAAATCGCAAACAGTACGTAACATTAAACAGCTGTTCTTCTGATCAACACACAATCACAACGGGAGTACCACAAGGCTCGATATTAGGTCCCCTTTTATTTCTTTTATATGTGAATGACATCTGCAACATACCCCATACTGAGGAGATAGTACTTTTCGCCGACGATACAAATGTATTTTTCCGTAGTAAAAATTTGGAAGAGGCCGAATTAAAAGCTAATATATGGCTAAGAGAACTATCACTATGGTTAGATGCAAATGAGTTGCAGTTGAATATAAGTAAAACGAAATATGTCATCTTCAGAGCTCGAAACTCGCATATACATAATAGTTTCAAACTGCGTTTCGAAGACGCAGTGCTTGAAAAGACGAGCAGTATAAAGTTTCTAGGTGTATTTTTTCAGGAATATTTATCGTGGAATGACCACATATCCCATCTCCAAAGTAAGCTATCTCGAACAATTGGCGCACTATGGAAAATAGGTTCTTTAATTCCAAATAGATTAAAACCGGTTATATATCATGCATTAACTCAGTCTGATATACAATACCGCTTACTGATATGGGGCTCTACAACGAAGACCAATTAAAAAAAAACTAGAGGTTTTACAAAAGAGAGCTGTTCGTGCTCTTGAACGCGTCCGATTCAATGATACCACAGCTCCATATAAAATAAGGTATAAATTAGTTCCACCAAATCATCTCTATACAGAGAAGCTCTCACTTTATATGTTCAGGCAAATTAAAGAAAACTGGGCAAGTTTTGAGTCTATCTATCTTCAAACGACCACAGACCGCAACTTTCGAGTGATTAACTATAAACTACCTAACATTAGAACTAATTATGGGATGCAAAGCTTGAGGTATAAAATTCCTAAGCTCCTAAATGAAAACAGGGAAATGTTAGACCTAATAAAGCAATCGTCTTCAATAAAATTGTATAAAAGAAATATATGTTACCGAACATATATGTTACCATTGGTGTGATGTGCGGTTGTCATGTGGATTATGTGTGTTTTTTCGCTCTAAATGTTTATTCATGCCAGTTGGAGCCCAATGAATAGGATAGGATAGGAATAAACTTTATTTGTCCAGCGGTTAAGGCTGTTGGTGCCCGGGGCTAGGCTGCCAGGGGTCCATCGCCGGAGAAAAATCTTTCGAGATCCTCCGCAATGGCCCTGGCCCGCTGGACGGCCCACTCCTGGTCCTCAGGTGCCTCGCTGAGGAGGGCGGCTTGCCATCTCTCAGCGAGGCGCCCCGCTTCAGAAGGTCCTGCTGTTATCTTCCCCCTTCCTCTTGTTCCTTCTTCTTCAGGGCGTTGACATTCCCAAAGTATATGGGCCATATCAGCCCGTTCGTGCTCGCACCACGGGCAGCCGGGCGATGGGTGCAGCGCGGGCCACAGGCGGTGCAGGTGATAGGGGTTGGTGAAAGTGCCCGTCTGCAACCGCCTCAGGTCGACTGCCTGGGACCTGTCCAGCCGCCCGTGGGGTTGTGGATATGTCATACGCTCTTGCCTATAGTGTGCAAGAACCTCTCGGTACGAGGCCGGAAACTCCTCGATATCACAGTCGGCGTCCCCGTGGCCCCCAGCTCCGACCGCCGCGATTTGGGTTGTGTTGATAATTCCTCCGGTGGGGTCCCGCACAACAACGGCGGCTGCCCTCTGGGTGATCGCGTCGCGGCGGGTAAGTTGCCTCGCGACGAGATGGGCACGCTCGTTGTGGTTGGGCGGGATGCCGGTGTGTTTTCGGCCGTTAGTATTGTTGTTGCGGCTGTTGTCTCCTTTAGTACCAAGCTCCCCGACGTGCGCGGGGAACCATTGAATAGTACAGCGCTTTTATATGTAACACACAGTAATGAACTATGGCTGTTTTTGTTTCGCTGTTTCCTATATTTCTTCCCGGATGCGTACTGTAGCAAATCGTGACGTCAAGAACTGGAACAGCAGTACTGCAAATATGGTTAATTACGTTTCTTATTACTCGCCCAAACTGTGTTGCTCATGCTGTTTTTTTTTTAATGTTTGCACATGGTTGTGCTTGCTTTTCTTAAATTGCATGTATAATTTTTTCACGAACTTGCCTGCTTAATTTGCTTGTTCACGTTTCCCCTACTCCCTTTTCGTTTATTCTTACACTGTCCTGATTGCGTCGCTGGAGCGCAGATTGTACAGGGGTCAGGGCCTCAGTCAGGCGCTTGCTAGCGCCTTTAGTCCTGACCCTTCTGGTTTTCTGTAAGCAAACTGGAGAATTTGTGAATAAAAAAATAATAATAAGCTTCACTTGAATAAGCCACAGTTAGGTTTCTGGCCCTCCGCAACGAGAACACGGCGAACTGATGCTCGATTCTGTCGTCTCAGAATAGGACACGTATTTGGCACCCACAGTTTGTTGCTGACCGGGGATGAATCACCAACCTGTGGTAGATGTGGTGAGAGGCTAACCGCCCTCCACGTTCTCCTGGAGTTTCGGGATGCCGAAACAGATAGAAAAAGACAGTTTCCTTTAGCTTACCGTTATCATATCCCTCTGCATCCCAATATGTTTCTTGGTGAGGAACCGCTGTTTAACACCAAAACAGTCCTCAGTTTCTTAAACGACGTGGTCCTGCATGTTATAAGCCCAATAAATTCGTAGCGCATCTTCTCTCCAGAGGATGCCGCTGTGATAGTAGTTTTGTATAAGCACATGCCTCCAGGCCCTTGTGTTTCAGGGGCTCCGTTTAGGTAGTAGTGTTTCTTGACAATTTTTGTATCTGACATATCTTGTATATCATATCATTCTTTAGCAATGCATCTTTTATGTTCATAGTACACGTCACTAGTCATTGCCATTATCTTATTACATGTAGATTTTACGCACTTTACAGCGACTATTTTAGGCCCCTTTACAGCCACGTCACATCTACTTCTCTGAATTCACTTCACTGCGAACTAACACTGGCATGGCGCTCTTTGGCTTATACAGATTTACATTGTCGTACCGTTCAATTAAATTCTAATATAAGCTTCTTGCAAGAACCTTAGCTTACCCCAGATAGAAATCTTTATTTCAAAAATTATCCTTCATTCCTATTAGATCGACCTTCGAGAGGAGATGGTTTACTCAGACCGATATTTTCCACAATTTGCCATAACCCGCCGGGGTGGCTTAGTCAGCTAAGGCGTTGCGCTGCTGAGCCCGAGGTCGCGGGATCGAATCCCGGCGCCGGCGGCCGCATTTCGATGGAGGCGAAATGCAAAAACGCCCGTGTGCTTGCGTTGTAGTGCACGTTAAAGAACCCCAGGTGGTCGAAATTATTCCGGAGCCCTCCACTACGGCGTGCCTCATAATCAGAACTGGTTTTGGCACGTAAACCCCCAGAAAGAAGAAAGAAGAAGAACACAATTTGCCATAAGGCAAAGATAGCTCTAAGTTCCTGTCCCCCGAGTTTGAAATACTAGTGTTAGGAATAAGCCTTCCGAACTGTCGGCCATTTTTTATAGCCAATGCATATTTTCCCTCCGGTGTTTATGTTCAGGGGGGCACGCGCCCTTTGGATACTATCATTACTACTTGCAGAAAAGATGTTTTACTAGCTGGGAAATTTAACTCCGACCATTTTACATGGGGTTTAAAAACAGATCAGAGCGACCACATACTGGTCATTTTTGATATTATACGTCCAATTACCTCCTTACTTTTTAATATGCGTACTTTCATAAATTACCGTAAATTTCAAAATTCCTTGCGATCTTCATTGGCTTCTCTGACTTATGTTAGTCTCAAATCGAAAACACTGAGCATTTGTGCTGTTTTAAAAGATTCCCGGGAAAAATCTGAATTCGTTGTACAATCAGTTAAACCGAATTCTTCCACTTGGTGGAATGATAACTGTTCGCGTGACTACAGGCGAAGGAAGGCAGCTTGAAAGAAACTGTTGCATAATCAATGCTCTCAAAACTGACTGGATTACAAATTCTATGCAGGTACTTTTAGACGGACAGTGTTCAAGGCTGAAGATGAGTACGGCATCCAGCATTTTGAATTTATTTCTAAATCAAATAATAAACGCGCACTGTTTAGCTTTCGACGCGCGAAGAAAATGATTCCGCGACCAATAAATGCAGAATCCACAGTTTTGTCTCCCGAAGAAATAAAGGATTCATTGGAGGTAATCGCTAGAGGGCTAGGACGTCGCTTTTATTCCCAACGACCGTTAGCACCATTGCTATCACCAACTGAGGCAGATTTCACAGAAATTTCGAAGTCTGAACTATCAGATGTCTTACTAAGCTTTCCATCAGCCACTCCGGGTCTCGATGGAATCACTTCGTCCATGTTAAAAATTTTATATAAAGAATCCCAAGAATGTTTATTAGACATCATCAATTATTTCCTCATAAGGGCATGGCTTCCATTGGAGTGGTACATTGCCAAGGCCCTTGCTTAAAAATCCGAGTGACGGTTATGTGTTAGACAATATCAGGCCCATCGCGTTAACTTCAGATTTCGTAAAATTGATTGAAAGAGTTGTCAATGTTCATGTGATAAATTCCTTCGCTCATTAGGCTATATGTGATCTGGCGCTGCTGTCAGCATGTAAATCTTGTGCGTCCGGTGACCGCCGTTTACGCGGATGCTACGCTAGAAATGTGAGCCGACTGCCCCTCATCACTGCATTTGTTATGCGTCTCACGACCACCTAAGTCCGGTGACGTCATAACGGGCTGCATCGTAGCGTTTTGGAGTGGCCGAGTTACGATAAACGTTCGGCAAACCTTATAAGAGGGGAAATCTGTACTCCTAATTTGTTTGAGACCCCCGAAGAAAGGGGCGACCTTCTGTCGCCCCTTTCTTGCAGGTTTATCCGAGCGTTTAGGTTTGTTCCGGCTACGTTACCTTTAACTGCCAAGAGACAGTGGAGGTCAGGTTGGAGGAGAGGAAAACAGATGTTGCGTCTTTGCAACGCGTTGACTGTTGTGGACACTTCTTTATTGCGCTGTTCGGACTCGTCAAGAAAAGGAACTGAAAACCGGAGACGCCCAGCTCCTGCTTCCGCGGGGTGACCTTGCGTTCCCATCCCAAGGCCGGCGTGTCGTGGACAGGTTACGACCTGGCGGGCAAGCTGCGTCGACTAGCTTCTCTCGGTGCCTTGGGTGGACCCCGTGCGGTAGAAGGGAGGACCCTCTACGGGGCAGGGTTGTTCGTTGCGATAGCAACAGTTCGTTGTCTCATATGTGAGGACGGGAGGGAGATCGGTGAGCGTCTTCTTCTGTGGCCGTGTACAGTCATGAGTCCCTCGCATCGGCCAAGCCGGTCTCGGGTGCCTGCGCGATAGAAGACGAGACAATGATTCCGGTATTCGACATACGGTTTACTTTCTAAAGCAAACACGGTGGAGTACAAGCAACCCACCGGGAGTGCTCAACATCTATGCTCTGCTGCTGATCACGATCATTCCCGGCCTTCGCGGTCACATTCCGATAGCGGTGGAATGAAAAACGTTCATGGGTATACCGCGCTTTGGATGCACGTCAAGAAACATCATTTGGTAAAAAAAAAACAATTATGACTATATGATTTCAAAACCAGACTACAGGTTACTGTAGAACTTGCCACCGCTGAGTGCCAGAGGAAACAGTGAAAGTAGTAATCGCTAGTAGCTCTGCCATTATAATGCATACTGAAAATTGTAATACTAATAGAAGAGTACACTTCGAGAACAAAATGATTACCGGTACAGCTAAGAAAGCACGACACAGCACCACCACTGGGATAAATAACCAAAATAAGCTATTTGCGTTGAAACGGCAGAACGAGCGAAATCAATAAATTCAATATATTGAAAGAATGATGCGCTTGAAAGCGTGTACTTCTTGCAGTAAGAAAATTTAGGTAGCGTTTGTAGTTTCCTTGTGCCATTCCGCAGAGAACAGAACTGGCAAGCGGCATATCTGCACTGCTGACTTGATAAATGTCTGCCGTCCTGTGTCCAGCCACATTGGGCGAGGATGTAGTTTGCACGAGATGTCGAGAAAAATCGGGTCCGCGGTAAAATAATTCAGATCCCTCCATTATACGGCATCTCTCAAAGCCTTTGTGCTGCTAGATGGGTTTAACCAAATGAATCAATGAATGAATTCGTCATTTCGAGGTAGTATTGCCACACGCCCTTATTTATATTTTGCCGTGGCCATGTTTCACTGGCTAACAATTGTCAAATGTTACCGCTCAACGCAAGACGTGCCTATCTGTATCGGAATTTTCTCGAGGGCTATCGCTGGTTTTACCTGTTCCCTACGTTGACGCCGAGCCTTGTGTAATGAGGTTGCGTGCGTGACGCGAACAGTGGTGTGAATTCTAGAACTGACGCGAGTACCAGCGATTACGCTGGAAGGTTCGTTGAGTCATGTACAAATAGCCGACGCGTTTGAACCGCAGATAACATTCCAATGATCGGCGCATGCGCTCGTCACTATCGTTCCGCCCTAGTGTAACTTGTGTTATAGCGTAAGATGTTATGGGCTCATTCCAATAGCGGTTTCTGGTCGCGATGATGCCGCCGCCGCCCCGTAGCCGCTATCGCCGGAAATACGAAAAAAAAGTACCCGCTCTTCGCCGGGATCGAACCCAGGCCCGTTGCGTGGGAGTCGGATACTTTACCACTGAGCCACGCAAGCACTTGCTATCAGGCAGAAGAAAAGTTCCATTTATTCCCGCATAGGCAGGCGCGCAGGTACAGACGACCCGAGCCTCCACCAGTATCGTGGCGCCATCTAGTTAACGTGCCTGTAACTGTCGCGTGCGACGAGATGCGATTCAGACGAGGCGCCCAATCAACGCTATCCAGATGTTAGATGTGCGCCACGTATTCTGAGTACCTCTTGGGTACACGTTATGGCGTCTCCTCGCAAGGTACGAACCGCTGCTGAAGAAGCGAATCGTAGAGCTACGTGCGCGGCTACAACCAGGCATCATCGGGCTCAGCAGACTTCTGTGCAGAGAGCATTAGAAGCCGCAGTTCGCCGTCAACGCCGACTGCCGGACGGACAGTTCAGATCGTTCTCGTCTAAATCGAGGCGAAGACACTTTGCCGCGATCGAAGACCTTGTTGTGCGTGGTGCCGAAATTGGAGCTACTCTTGCGCCGCTCAACCAGCTTACGCTGTGACTGTGCCGCGCAGGCCTGTGACTTTTTGTGGGCACAGGTTCGCCCGAGACAAAGTTGGTTTCGTGACTCGCCGTTGTGCCCCGGTGGGATTCTTCACCGTCATGACAACGTGACATTAAGTTTATGATTCATGCTATCAGTTGATCACAGTGGCCACTCGAACCGTTTCGCGGCTGAGGTCGAGGTTTGCCGATTCCGGCAGGTGGCCCTACGCGTTTCCCGATGAGCTGGCTACGGCTACGGCTAGCAGCTTGACAAGCGGCACGACCCCGCACGTGCGAAGCCCAGTCAGCCTAGTGTCCTGGCAGCCCAGGCTGCCGCTGGAGTAGAACGCGCCCCCTTCCCTCCCATCCCCCAGGAGCCTTGCGCGCGACGGAAGACTGCACGCTTCCTCCCCGCTTTCCTCCTTTGCTCGCGGGAGATCGTGCCGCCATCGTCCGAGCACCCTCGCACGCTTTCTCTCGCACATACAGCATACGGCGCGCGGCGACGATGCTATCGCCTTTGGACTTTGTACGGAACCTGACGACGACGGCAGAAATGCGCCAGGAGTGAGCATATAATTGTTATGGCAATAAAACGAAAATTAAGTCGTGACCTCCGAGACTTGGCGGCACGTGGCAGCCATCTCGGAGGCGGGTGCACATCACCAAATCCTCTAGATACGCTGAGAGCCAAACTGGGCCGAAGGCACCTACGGGATTAACCTCTTATCGTTTGCTTAATTGCTCTATGGTGTTTCTTCTAATCATACATCACTTGTGGTTTTGCTCACAACTGTTCACAGCTGCAGACGCACCTACATGCGCACGTGCAGGCACTCATATGCCACAGCTGTAAAGGCGTTTATTAGGCACCAGCCTTTTGGACCGACCGGTTATTTCAGGGTCCGAGCTCTCAGCACGAGCGACGTTTTTCCGAGGAAAGCGCATTAGTGATCAACCCACTAGGAAGGGCTGGAGAGCATGCCCCACTATGGCGTTCGTATCCTTCGCTACACAGTTAGGAACTGGAGCCAGGCGTCCACCGCAAAAGCGGAAAAGGCACAGAATAGGAAACGACAACAAAATCCGTGAAAACAAAACATCACAAAGCGTTGTTACAGATATGTGTCTCTACAGCCACAGATCTGCTAGTTAGGCTGAATATTCATTGCTATCATGCATTCTAGCTTGTTAGTTTACAGCTGCTGAGCTCTTGTGGCAGGCAAACCGTAGCTTTTTTCCTCAGCTTTTCAGCATGTACTAGGATATGCGAACGTCATAGCGTTGCACGGTTTTACTGCTAATAAACTGCTCGCATATTAAGCGTTCTCTTCTACAAACGCTTGACGCCGACTGTAGGCAGAAGTCCCGAGATGTTCTCCCATGCGATAATCGCCGGCGAAGGAAGTAACCGCTGTGCCCAGCCAGCGTGTATAATACGCACCGAGTACAAGCGGTGTGTGGTGCCAGCCAGCCCGACCAGCGGGCTGTCAGCCGGCGACGGCGGGGTCCCCGACGGACTCCAGAGCGAAGAAGGCGACGGTCAGCAACCCCGTGCCGGTGAAGTCTCCAGCGGCAGTGATGAAGGGGATGGCCGCGTTGTCCGGGTCCACGCGCCACCACCACAGCCAGTAGACTAGCGAGCGGGACAGGAACAACAGGATGGCCACCTGCGGGTTTCCAAACGCGCTGAATCTACGCGAATGCCACATCACTTGCCATCTCGGTTCTTGTACTTTGAGCACGTGACATGCGGTGGCGTCGTAAATTATCGCGAATAGCTTTAAAGTCAGAGGCATATTTAGAGCCATGCATATTATGGCTGTAAAATCACTGTATCCACAAGTGTGCTGCCGAACCGTATCTGAGCAGCGGCCCTGTTGAGGACTAGACTAACGCCGGATGCATAGCGTGCATGCCTGATTAAATAAGTGTACCATGAAATAACGTGCACTGTTCTCGTATTGGGGAACTACGCTGATTACACACGGTCAGAAAAAAATATCGCAGTTTCGACCGAAAGGCAAAGCATCAATTGCGATAGCAAATTAGTAGACAGCTATTCGGAGTAGGGATAGCAGTTTTATCGGCTGCATAAACTTTGACACGTTCGCTTACTAACTGAATTAACAAGCGTGGTGTCAGCGCGCACAAGCAAACATGAATAGATCACACTCAATGACCGCAGACAACGACTGTCAAAACGCTGGCAGCAAGCGCAGCCGCCGCAGCGAGCGAAGGTTCGGGCGGTCTATCGCTTCAACGGAAACTGAGCGGCGAATGCACAGCGCATACAAAGGTCAGAACCGTGTCGGGATCGCTTTTAAGAGACGATGCGGGCGACCGCCACAGCCGGGAAAAGTACAAGCGCGATTGTTGGCCGAGTAGAAGCTGCGCCCCCCCCTCCCTCCCGCGATGTAAGGGCTGCATTTTTTCCAGATCGTAAAGAAAGTGCGGCCCTTACACAAGCTTATGCGTTGTATATATATATATATATATATATATATATATATATATGCATATATCCTAGAAGCAAAGAATCGCAGGAGCCGGCACAGAAATAGTGAAAAAAATAGAAGCACGTAGGAAAAAGAAGAGTTTACTGCCATGTACACACACACACACACACACACACACACACACATATATATATATATATATATATATATATGTGTGTGTCTGTGTGTAAGTGCGTGTTTGCTTGGGGTAATTATCGCGAATAGCTTTCAAGTCAGAGGCATATTCAGAGCCATGCATACCTGGAGAAACACTGTATCCTAGAACTATACACTTATGTAAGGACCACACTTTCTTAACGATCTTGAAAAGTTGCAGCCTACTTCTGCAAGACACCTAATTCTAAAACCGGCAAACAAATAATAAAATAATAAAAAAGGTGCTAGGGCCTTCACATTTTAACGTAAGACCACTTATATTGCCCCTGGAAAAACGTTTCCATCAATGCATTTCAGTTTAAAAGTGAAGCCGACTTTAAGGGGATCAGTGTAAGCTTGGTCTTTGTAAGCTGGCTTTCCCACGTTCAGTGTTGTAGTGAATGAAGCCTACTTGCCGTATGCGAACGATGCGAACGGGTCCCGATAACGTTATCGCGTTTTCAACAGAATCCTACTCCTGCCTCTTTTCGGACTTTATATTTCGCCATATAGCATATTCCCATACGCGGCTGCTATTGGCCAATAGCTCAAGCCGTATCGTGCACAAAGCAAACGCTGCGCATACGCACTACAGTTGCATGTAGCTGTTGTCTGTTACAGTGCGTAGATACCGCGGCCGCCACGGGGTGCCGTGACGAGTCCACTGACTAAGCACACTGCGGCTCGCTGAGTACAACCGCGTTTGGCTCGTTTGGCGCGTCGTAGGCGCCAAAATCGGAAATAGTGGTGCCTACGTCAACATCCAAAAACAAATTTTAACTGCGCACCACGGTGACTTTCCGTAGGCATAGCGTTGTGGGCCCGGCCCGCTGCGCCGTAGCCTTCCCAGTGCAAGGAATCGAAGAAAGAGCAGGAGCAGCATGAAGGGGATCATAAACCACCTTGAGTGCCAATAACTCCGCTTCTGCTCAACGCATCGAGTCCTTTTTGGGGCAAAGTATTTCTGAAATAGTCTATTTGAACTTCAATTGCATTTCTAGACTTCGATAAAAAGTAGTTCACGGCCCCTTTAAGTATCGTAATGTCTGATTTTTTGCGGGTAAGTAGTTTAGAAAAGAAAAAAAAAATATTTGCATCGCACAACCTGACTTCTATCGTAACGGTAGCCACACATCATCCTCCTCCTCCTATCTTTATGTCCACAGCAAGACGAAAGCCTCTCCCAGCGATCTCTCTCGCGCTAGGTGATTCCAACTTTCGCCTGCAAAATTCCCATTTCATCACTGCACCGAATGTTCTGCCGTCCTCTACTGCGCTTCCCTTCCTTTGGCACCCATTCTGTAACTCTAATGGCCCACCGGTTATCTGCCCTACGCATTACATTACCACTCATGTAGAACGTAATAATAATAATAATAATAATGTTCGCCAAGTGTTACGTAAGTATGGATGGATGGGCCCGACGTACCTGCACGAGTGCGACGAGTACGTAGAGAAATCCGAACAGGGGTGTCACGTTGAACGAGCCGTATCGCAGCAGGTCGGTGGCGGTGAGGAAGATGAGCTGGCCCGGTATGACGACCAGCAGCAGGATGCGAGCCACGCGGCCCACCTCGGAGGCACCGGCGAACAGCACCAGCGGGTTGGCACACCGGGACGCGTCCTCGGGCGGCAGCACGCCCAGCTCTACGCGCCGGCTCAGGAACGTCGACAGTCGGCAGCAGTAGATGGCCGCCAGGTTACCGCCCACGGCTGTGAGACGTCACAACTGGGTCACTCGAGTGCGGCGTGATTCACGACACCAACGATTTCACGGCCACGAGATAACGTTAGATACCAGGTAGCGAAGTACACCTGGTAGCGAAGCTTCCATACAAGGAGCTTGCTTCCATAGAAGCCCATACGTTGAAAACATGGCGGCTTATCGGCGGCTTATAGAGTCACTGGAAAAAAATTTCAGAGTAGCGCAAAAGTACGCGGCATGCCGGCAACATTGGGTGGCGGCGGACATATCCCTTCCTGACTGCCGACGCTCTGTAGCGGTGCTAGCGTGCATTGAGTAGCGTTGAGTTAACTGACGGATTTCCCCCCATAGACTTCGCGTTCCGCTTCGCTGAAACTGGATTATTTCTGTGTTTTTCTTCAAGTGGATGTCACAAGTGACACCGAGATATCGACGGTAATGAACGTACTGCGCGGTAAGCGACGGAACGTATAAAATGTGCGGCGATGGTTCCGATGCTCTACGTGTCGCTTTTTGGACTTCGTCTTGCGTCAAGTGCTATGTGCAGAGCTGCTGCAAACATACTTGTATGCGCCCAGTGAATTCGCTTGAAACGTCTTTTACGTGAAAACTGGGCCTTGAGGTTGTGTTTGCGCTAAAAACGCAGCTTGACATCCGATGGAATGTGCAGCGGGTGTTCAGGTTGCCTTCATAGTGCTGGTTCATGTTCTTTCGAACTACAAAAGCAAGCAAATGTAAACAGCTTACTGCTGCGCTGGTTTGTCTGTATAATCGGAGAGAAGTGTGAGCAGTAATTTTTGTGTAGATTTATAAAGTTGCCTGTCACGTACCAGTGATAAAACACCAGTAGCCGCTGCAAGCAAACTTCGCGTCTTGTGGCTACTGGCGTGTTTGCTTGTAATGTTCTCATCGATTTGTCAAATAAGCTCTCTGAAGGTAACGTTGTAAACGACTGGTTAACAGCCTTTAATTCACGCGAAACTCAAGCAGGTACCCGCATACGGCTATAAAGAATGGGTACGAATGTCTTTTTGTACCTTTGATAACGTAAACCTCTTAGTGCACTTATTTCCAATCTGTTACTGTGTACTGGAGTATCGTGTTGACTTTGCCAGTACTAAACAGCGGTGTGGTTTTCCTATATTTATTTTCGATCGTGCTCCTTTTATTGTATACCCTTTATGTGAATCGTATCATTAACACAAAAAGATATTTTCGAAAGAAAAGTTGCGAAGACACGGTAAAAACTAGGTTTCTGAAACGGAATTATAACATTGAGCACTTCCATTTTTTAAATGATGCTCTTATCACTGCACTCACGGCATAAAGAGATGTATGAGGCTGTTTATAGAGGTGCTGTACCTGTTGACAAGCATTCATAATCATGCTGCAGCAGGTTTGCAATGCATTACTGTTTTACAGCCTCCCTGTATAAGGGACACCATACCATTTGTCCCTGAATTGCTTCATGCTGTCAGCAAATTTTCAGAACAGCGTGCAGTCAGAGTAAGATGTGGAGGCGGAACGAAACGACCAAGTGCTCTCCGTGCGCGGTGCGTACGCTACGGGTCGACGTGCCAACTAAAAGGGCTTGGAAAGGATATGGCGGCGAAAGGTCACGTGACACGAGCGCCCCAATCACCGGTGGCCGCGGCAGGCGGCGGCGCGCGGAAAACAACTGCGATACTCTAAAAAGTTTCCTGTGACTCTAGCGGTTCATGGGGCTTAGCGCCATCTGTGTGAGTAGGAAACACTTCCGGCGGAAGAAATAATAATTTGACGTCATATCCGTTAAAAACAGAAGTGACGTCATTGTGTTCTCATAGGCGCGAAATTTGTTTTCGGAGGCCTGCCATTAGAGCTGTATATTCAAATTCCCCGCCTTTCGACTTGATGGGCGTTCCGAGCTTTCAGCGCGGAAAGCGATGCAAGAAAAGGTCAGCCGTAGGGGTGTCGAAATCGCATCGCTGCACAGAAAATACTTTCTTTGGAGGCCGACGAACGCTTTGGGCGTAGAGTGAGCGACCTTTTGTCGGACGCCAAGCCCGTCGGCCAGCGCTGTCGCACGAAAACAACTAAAGTAAACAAGTATGTAACGGTCGCAACCCACTACTTTTGACTGCACAGGTTAAGAAACAATAAAACTACCCGTGTCACCTAATTCAGACAAACGTCGACATGCAAAACAACACAACATGTCAGGGGGGCGTATTATAACAGGTGAACTTTACGAGCGCGCCTTTCCATGCACTCCAAGAGCTGCATTGCAAGTGATAGCGGCGTCAATGCACACCGCTATCGATGGGCGCTCTCACGGTGGGCGCTGAAAAAAGGTATTTATTGATAATGATCAAGTAAAATAGGGTTCTATCTTTTTTTCTCGAAGATAAAATGCATTAGGAATTTTATTTTCGTTGAATGAATCTAACAGCGTCTCGCTTTAATTAAAAAACGCCTTTTTTTCTTTCCCAGTGTTTATTCCCTCCATATATAGTCGCGCTTCAATCGCTGCTCCCATAACCACCCTTGCTGATGTCGGTGACAATAGGTGACCCGTAAAATAGCGAGGGATTCTGGGGTGCGCTCTCTGGGATGCGCTGTTTCCGGTTCGAGTCAGCGCAGCCGCCGCCACCGCTTCGCCGTTGAAGTCAATTGATGCGCTTGCAGTACGTTCTTCTTTCTGGGGTTTTACGTGCCAAAACCAATTCTGATTATAATGCACGCCACAGTGGTGGGCTCCGGATTAATTTTGACCACCCGGGGTTCTTTAACATGCACTACAACACAAGCACACGGGTGTTTTCGCATTTCGCCTCCATCGACATGCGGCCGCCGCGGCCGGGATTCGATCCCGCGATCCCGTGCTCAGCAGTGCAACGCCTTAGCTACTGAGCCACTTGCACTTGCAGTCCGGCTTTGTCCCACTCGAAGATTACCTGGTTGCAGGTGCCTAGCAAAACCATCGTCGGCTGTTCAGCCGTTGGCTGCTCAAATTGAAGCGTTAAATAGCTGCTGCATCGGAGGAATGGCTGCCACTTCCAAAACTGTAACAAGGAAGAGACTATCCGTGAAAAAAAAAAAAGAAAATGAACGTACAGTGCCACTTATAAGGCTGTGATTAGCTGTGTAAGGGCCGACACGGAATGATTTCCCAAGATATTTCTTTCTCTAACATTGACTCAGGCAAGCAGAACTATTTCAGTACTCGCGTGCACATATAGAGGTATTATGAAACGAGGTTTTACGGCGGGAATTTAAGCGGGACAGAGCGATATACATAAATAATACTCGTAACCAACTAGCCCACGTTCGCTCCTTAAGCACAGATAGAGATAATGCGCAGCCGTAATATGACGGCGATACGGCCATTGTTGAATTGAAATGAATTGAATTTTATTTATCGTTCATTCAAACGAGGGTAGGCTGAGACTAAAGGCATAAAGCCTGACAAAGGTCTTCACCCCGGCGACTGACAGAGGTAGCGCGACCAACTTGGCCGCAAATGGTCGGAAAGCAACCAACATCCTGAAGTCGCTCGCTGACCGATTCTAAAGCTCCGCGACCGGAGTCGCACTGCCCAAGTAATCATCGGCGCAGGAGCAGGACGTCGGAATATGCTGATTGTTATATTACGCGGCCATGACCGTGCGGGCAGGACTGAATGGCAGCAATCGCGATATACTTCGGTGTGGCGACGGGCAAACCGGCAAGTTGCGCTCGGCCGTGTGAACATCTGTCGCCATGGCTCCTCGATCGCCGTTCGCGGACTTCTGTCAGTCGCCGGTGTGGCTTGGAGCGATATGGTACTGGCGAGGCACCCGACTACCGAGTGGAGCACAGTGCCACCTATCGACTGAAAACACTGCGCCCTAACGTGACTCTTCGGTAATTCTTGCGACAAGGAGCTGCTTGAGACACGCATTTTCCGACCCGTGTATTTGTGTAGTTGCCGTGAGCGCCGGGCTATAAAATTTTCGCTCAATTACAGTGAAGTGTCGATGAAACGCAGCGACTGCTTCCGTCTAGGGAGGGCGCTGCACTGGCATCCACCCCTGCGCTCAAGCTCAAGAAGGCTAGGTGCCCTTGTCGCGGCCCCGCTTCAAAAAGGACGCCAATAGAAAAATCATCGTCATCATTGAGTTGAAGCAGAATTTGGAGCGCAGGAACGCTTTATAATACGGTGATACAGCTCTCAAATACGCGTTAAGCTATGCACTCTATGTACCTAGAAACAGTAATTTGACCAGACAAGATTAGTGGTAATGTGAACGTTGGAGAAAGCTTTATTGAGGAGAAAAAGGAAGCATTAACCTGTCTGCTGACAGCGGGGCGAATCAAATGTTTTCTTTGTACAGTCCTCAGGTGTACATATACACTTATAGACTGGTGTGCTCAAATGTGCATGGCATCGAGGATATACAGTGGTGCCATCTGCTGAAATATCTCCGTGACGCAGAAAGCGACATCACGTAATACCGGCTGCGAAGTGTTCGGCATCCCCAGCCACGGTTAATTCCGAGTGTTTGCATGTTTTAAGCGTTGTATGTGTGGCGTCTTACAAACTAGCGCGTACATCCCAGCCTCGGGTGTAGGGCAGCAATCCTTTTTAGCGGGCGAGCAACCTGGTGCTTTCATATTGGTACGCACGGTGTTTCATAAAAGCAGCTACGTGCACTTTTGCAGCAAAAACAGTACTGTTGACAGCATTTGTCGCGGGCAGTGTGGCTTGCCAATTTAGCCAGAATTATGACGGGTCAATGATTTATGGCCAGTCTATTATAATACGAGGAACTTCAACCGCTTATATGTTTGTCTTCACAATCCTGCATTCTCACCAGGTGCACGAATACAAGTCACATGCATCTCTGGGCAGGGTATTTAGACTGATGTCAAGTGAGCACGCTATAAGCCCCGTGTCCATCGCTTGCTCTACTCTTACGATAACCATATCATGAATTGGTATCCAACCCAAGCACCAAGTGTAACAATCGGTGATCTTGCTGCGACGCTAAGAAACGGGCTTACTTGCGATCAATTGTGTAATTGTAATAGACAGTTTTAGCAGAGCGCCGCTTACGCTCCGCTCCGCTCAGATTTCACGCTCCTAGATACTGCAGGGAACTACGTAGATTTCACATTTGATAAGCGCGTCTTGCCGAGACGCGAGCGACGTGCTGTCAACTCGGCTGCAAAACGACGAAGAGGCCAAGTAGACACGCTGTCACGCTCCGCTCAGTCGGCTTTGTAGCGGAGCGAGGGATACGGTCTTCGTTCCGCTGCCGGTATGAGCGTTGTGCGCAAGCGCACAAGCGTTCCCGCTAAGTGGTTGTGTGGCATTTGCTAGCATATGCCGGTCTGAGCGGAGCGGAAAGCAAGCGCTCAGCTAAAACAATCTAATATTAACTTACTGCGAACTATTCAGGTTGACGCCCCGTGATGGTTGATTTCTGCGTTTCCAAAAGCCAATTCTTGTGCGCTCTACGTTCTACTCTAACCTGTTATCTATATTGAACACAAACAGCCACTGCACGTTTCGTAAGAAATGCGAGCCATCAGCGGCGATGGCACTGATTACCATCGAACTTAACTACTGCAAGTACTATATTCTCTGTCACGTTTCCGCAGACGCCCATCTATATAGCATTCACTACTGTAAGTAGACGAAACTGCAGCATCACAATAGAATTGTGTATTTACGGACACGGTTGAAAACGCTTTTAAACGTACGCAGAAGTCCGACGTCTCATGCGACGCCGTAACTCGCGCTACCAATTTTGAAGTTTTATTTATATGGAAAATCCAAAGCGGATTTCTGCCGTCGCCGTGAGGTTCCGTATGACGTCAACGGTGATGAAATCGTCGCCGCGCTCCGGACGCTGTATGTACGAGTGAAATGGCGCGAGCGACGCGCGCTTTCACGGGGAGCGAACGCACGTCGGGGGGCAAACGCGCGTTCTGCGCCGTGTTCCCTGAAAGGCTGCAGAATTAAGCGTCTCTTTCCTCCTTTACAATCACCATATATATAGAGAGCAATTATCATGTAATTATCATGCGACACCGATGCTGCTGCCGCTACAGGCTCTTTGACGAGCAGTACACGTTGCCATAGTACCGCGTCCAGGCGCACCGCATGGAATACATTTTTCTTGCTGTGAAGGCGCGCGTCAACACTATGGATGCAGATGCTGCAGTTGTTGCTGCAGCGATGAGTAGGCCGAACTGCACGGACTGCACTGACTCAGGCACGCTGCACCACAACACACACAGAACACGCGCTGACACCATGTATTTAGCTGTTCAGCGTGCTTATGTCCGACGTATCTCAACGTGAAACATGAAAAGACCAATGAAATGCGTCGGACGTAATTTCATACGAACACTGTCGGATCGTCTTGCTTAACCTGTAAAAAAAGTTGAAATATTTTAGGCGGTAGCTAAACGCACATCGGTCACTTCCTTTCCTGTGTACACAGCGCTAACGCAGGGACGCTACTTACCGCTCCCCTGCTATAGACAAGTGTGTCGAGGTTTGTCGATAGCAAACGCTTCAAGAGCACTGAATTAAAAAAAATTACGTCGCTAATAACTTGTCATACCTAGAATGCAAAGCTCTAGCGCATACTTTGCTGCCCGAAGATTATATTGCACGCCTGAATTTCACGTCAAGAGCCAAAGCGCAGAGAGTGGCGCTGCTTGGCGATTTCCGTGCTCTAAAATGTGCCGAGGTCCAAAGCAATATCACTTCTGTGCGCTGTTTCGCAAGCATCAACGTTGGTGCCACTGCAGTGGGCTTCTGCCATCTCTGTCGTTAATGCCTATGGCCAACCAGCGTTAAAGCATCGCGTGCAGCGACACAGTTGAGCAAGCAAGACAAAGTTTTCAGTAGCACTTCCAGCGATTTGGCGACAGCAAGTTCACCGCCCATTTTAAGGCAGATCTGGCTAGCTCCACCAGCCGCAGTATACCAGTTATGACGTTGCAAAGGTGAGCTCGGGATCGCAGGTTCGGTCTTGGGGCCATTTTCGTGGCACCTCTATACCGGACGGTGGAGAGGCAACATGTTTCAGTTGCACAATCCGTATAGGACTTTTTCACCGGCGCTGGTTCACCATTGTCAATGCTTGCTATCACGGCGGTAGGCCTGAAAAAAATTGCTGCAAGTACTGGCTAAGGCGCGGGCCGACGACGGTCCGTTCGCGCTATGCCTGTCGCGTGAGACGATAAAAATGCTGTTCGTGTTCTGTATTTTCTTTTTTTGCTTTTTGGCCCCTTGCTGGAGAACAGCTGCCTTTGAAGGGTCGCGCGGATATTGAAATAGCGGTGCTGTCGAAGGGCAACGCAGTGCAGACGTTCCGTGACAACTTTGCTAGGCGCATCCTTGCGCATTCTCGAAATGACTCAGCACCTACGAGCTGAATCGATTGCACGTAACGCACGATCGACGAGTCCTGCTTACCGTTTACGGCGGAGAGGTGAAGGGCGATGCCCTCGAAACGGACCACAGAAAAATCCAGGATGTAGCCGCCGAAGCTGCGTGTGAGAGAGAGGTCGCGTAAGAAGAAGTTGTTTCACTGCACTGCGGATGAGACAAGTATGCGGCGCATGAAATGAGCAAAAGAAAACAAAAGGTCATTGATCGAGCAGGTCCGTTCCCCAATGCTCGCCATTTTCTTTAATGTCTAGCTATTGCCGACGCAAGTTTTCCACTGGCAATATTTCTTTAGTTCATTTGAGTATCGTTGTGGTTTATGCTAGACTTTCTTTCTTGATATTGTGTATAGCGATACGTAAATGTGGCACTCCAGTAAGTCAGTTGCCTTAAGCTGCATAGGTGCTTTCGTGCACAACACAGGAAGCGTGCGGGAGATGCTCGACGACGTGGAACCCACACGTATGAGCCAGCACAAAGCCTGATCGCATTGAGTCCGGACAGCATGTCGAGAAGTAGAGAGGCGACGCATAGCGCGATCTTTTCCTATGTTTTTCTATGGGTGGCTTGCTGTCCAGCGCGACACCAAGACTGCAAGCGTGCTGCTATGTAGAAGTTATTTCTTGTGGGCATTCGCTGACGTAACAGGAACGCCATCTCTCTAGGTCGGTGTAGCCGGAGGGTGGAACACCGGGCACGCGACCCCCCCCCCCCCCCCCACACACACACACACACACGCTTTTACAATAAAGACAAAAAAATCTGGCTAACCCGTTGTCTATCTTATTGCTGCTTTGGAAGAACCACGACTGATCAAGGCATTGCCCGTGTTCCAGAGTAAAATGCGTACCTTCATCTTCCCTCGCGACGTCACAGCTGAAAGCTCTCGAGCATTGAGCGTGTGGAAAAGTGAGAGGACACATTTTGCCCGACTCCTGCTACATGGCGTTGCGCATCACAGGGCAATCGCTAAACAATGGTGGGATGGGTATCCACCGGTAGGATATGGACTATTATTTGGATAGGCGTCAGTGTTCGATTTTTAATTTGCCGTGTGGCTTCTTTTATTCGCTTTCGCAAGAACTTGGGCTCTCTCTTCATTGCAACAGTCAAATGTTTGCGACAGCCAAGTGTTTCGAGTGATAATTATACCCGCTCTTCTTTTTTAATGTTAACCAAATTTTAAGAAATCGCCGGCGGCGTATAGCGGCGAATCTACTCATAGAAATAGATCACTTTAAAATGCGAACATTATTAACACTGAAAATTTGACACATTAAGAAATTGCTAATGAACTTTTTAACTAATTACTTTATCGCACATATTGCCACGCGCCTTCAAAGGGGGCTAACGACGTTTATTTATGAGCAGCTGGGGTCTGGAGAAAATGGCGGCGAGAGCTAACCATCGAGCGGGGCGGTTAGCACGCGCACTTCTTTCTTTTTGCGCCTCTGCGCTTTCCCTATTCCCACTACTACAGGTGACATTTCCCCCCTTCCTCGGAAAGAGCATCGCCTCGATGCTCAAGAAGTGGTGTGGGTAAGGGAAAAAACAACAAAAAAAAAAAACAAAAAAAGAAAACACGCTCAATGAAAATGCTCGAGCACAGAACACAGTGATAGCTACAGCAGCGTAGCTAGAAACAGTTCTCTACGTCTCTAGAAACAGAGAGGTAAGCGCATGAGGTGCAAATGGGAGCGTAAAAATCACGAACGCGCAACGTAGGGCTTCATGCGTACGACGTGAACGACGTCAGGGCTAGGTGGTTGTCTACGCCGTGTTTGCGCCGCACTGTCTGGAACGACTTCATAGTTCACGTCACTAATGCGGCGCAGCACTTTGTATGGGCCAAAATACCGGCTGAGCAACTTTTCACAAAGGCCACGGCGGCGAACAGGGGTCCACACCAACACTTAGTCTCCGGGACTGTAGCGCACTTGCCGGTGACGGATGTTATAGCGCCGTGCAACTGAGACTTGCTGCTCACCGATGTGCAGCCGCGCGAGCTGGCGAGCCTCCTCAGCGCGCTGAGCAAACTCTTCGGCGTCAGTAGTTAGGTGCTCGGAGTCGTGGCACGGAAGCATAGCGTCCAGCATCGTCTGTACTTCGCGGCCGTAGACGAGGCGAAATGGTGTGAAGCGCGTTGTTTCTTGTACGGCGGTATTATACGCGAAGGTAACATAAGGCAGGATACGATCCCATGTTTTGTGCTGGACGTCGATGTACATAGAGATCATGTCTGTGATGGTCCTGTTTAGTCGCTCCGTAAGGCCGTTGGACTGCGGATGGTAAGCGGTCGTCTTTCGATGCCTGGTGTTGCTTAGTTGAAAAATTTCGTCCATGAGCTGTGCCGTGAACGCCGTTCCTCTGTCTGTGATAACAATGGATGGGGCACCATGGCGCAAGACAATGTGACACATGAAGAACTGCGCTACCTCAGAAGCCGTGGCTCGTGGGAGCGCCTCTGTCTCAGCATAGCGGGTTAAATAGTCAGTGGCGACAATCACCCACTTGTTGCCGTCGGTTGATAGAGGAAACGGCCCGAGAATGTCCAAGCCGACTTGGTTGAATGGCTTATGAGGTGGTTCGATGGGTTGCAATAACCCGGCGGGCTTCAGGGGTGGTGACTTTCTCCGCTGACATTCACGACAGCCTTTAACATACTGTTTGACGCTTGCCGACAGCCCGGGCCAGTAATACATCTCGCGCACTCTAGCAAGCGTTCGTGAGGAGCCGAGGTGGCCAGATGTAGGCTGGTCGTGGCAAGCGAAAAGAATATCGTCCCGCAAGTCCTTGGGGACTACTAGGAGGTAGGCTCGGTCATTCGGGCGGGCGTTCTTCTTGTACAGCACATGGTCTCGTAGACAGAAGGACGTCAAGACGCGACGTAGATGGCGTGGTATGGCTGTTTGACGGCCCTCTAAGTGGTCGATTAGAGGTCGAATTTCAGCGTCGTCACGCTGCCATCTGACCAAGTCCGACGTAGTGAGGGCGCCCAGGAAGCCGTCGTCGTCCTCTGACTGTCGACTGACAGATTCGGCGGGAGCACGCGACAACGTGTCGGCGTCTTCGTGCTTGCGGCCAGACTTATAAACTATAGTGACGTCAAATTCCTGTAGCCGCAAGCTCCACCGTGCCAGTCGTCCTGAAGGATCGCGTATGTTCGCCAACCAACATAGAGCATGGTGGTCTGTCACCACTTTGAAGGGGCGGCCGTAGAGATAAGGGCGAAACTTCGTGATCGCCCAGACGACCGCGAGACACTCTTTTTCTGTAGTAGAGTAGTTCGCCTCGGCACGGGACAGCGAGCGGCTAGCATAAGCAATTACTCTTTCAATGCCGTCTTGACGTTGGACGAGTACTGCGCCAAGGCCGATGTTACTGGCGTCAGTATGCACCTCGGTGTCAGCCTCTTCGTCGAAATGTGCCAGGACGGGTGCTGACTGCATGCGTTGTCGTAGGTCAGCGAAGGCCGTCTGTTGCTCATGCGTCCAGGTAAATGGCGTGTCATCCCTGGTAAGGCGAGTCAGGGGTTCCGCAATCTTTGAGAAGTTGTCAATGAAGCGGCGATAATACGCACACAAGCCCAGGAAGCGTCGGACGGCCTTCTTGTCGGCAGGAGGAGGAAAAGCTGCTACAGCGGCAAGTTTTTCGAGATCGGGTCGAACTCCTTTGGCGCTGACGACGTGTCCAAGAAACTTGAGCTCTTCATAACCGAAGTGGCACTTTTCTGGTTTAAGCGTGAGATCAGCCGATCGGAGCGCTTCTAGCACATGCCGCAGGCGATGAAGATGTTGCTCAAATGTTTCAGAAAAGACAACTACGTCGTCAAGATACACAAGGCAAGTCTGCCACTTCAATCCAGCGAGGACAGTATCCATCATTCGCTGGAAAGTAGCTGGGGCTGAGCACAAACCGAAAGGGAGCACTCGAAATTCGTAAAGGCCGTCGGGAGTCACAAAGGCAGTTTTCTCGCGGTCTCGTTCGTCTACCTCGATCTGCCAGTATCCACTTTTCAAGTCGAGTGACGAAAAGTACTGGGCACGCCGCAGTCGATCTAACGAGTCGTCGATACGTGGCAGTGGGTACACGTCCTTTTTAGTTACGTTGTTGAGCTTCCGGTAGTCGACGCAAAAGCGTAGCGTTCCGTCTTTCTTTTTGACAAGAACGACCGGAGACGACCATGAGCTGTTGGAAGGTTCGATCACGCCGTCTTCAAGCATCTCTTGTACTTGCGTACGAATCGCTTCGCGTTCCTTTGCCGACACGCGGTAGGGCTGCTGGCGTATCGGACGTGCGTCGTCGCATGTGATGATCCTGTGCCTTGTAACTGAAGTCTGGCGCACCTTAGACGAGCTTGCGAAGCATGCGCTGAATTCAAGCAAGAGCGCGTGCAGTGCTGCCTGTTTGTCTTGAGACAACTCTGAATTAATGTCGACGTTGCCCAGTGCCTTGTCAGCCATCCTCACTGGTTCAGGGGCAAAACATTCAGCAACGTGTTCTATTTCTTCGGCAAACGCTATGGAAGTACCGCGGAAAAGGTGTCGATGCTCGTTACTAAAGTTGGTGACTAGCAACTTAGATCGGCCATCACGAAGCTGTAGCACACTTCTGGCCGCACAAACACCTTGCGTCAGTAGATACGCTAAGTTACTTTCTGCGACCACTCCACCTTCGCGCAATCCACCGCACATCACTTCGACTAGAACACTGGCTCGTGGAGGAAGCGTAACACTTTCGGCGGAAACACGTAGCGCGTCGGCACGTCGTTTGTCGGCGTTTGTGTCGATTGCTTGGTCGGCTGAGAACGTGACTACACCTCCCCGTAAGTCAATAACAGCGCCGTATTCCTGCAGGAAGTCAACTCCGAGAATGACGTCGCGGGAGCATTCTCGTAAGACAAGGCAACTCGCCACGAATGTCGATCCTCGAATCCGAACTCTTGTCGTGCAGGTTCCCAGTGGAGTAACGACGTGACCACCAGCCGTACGAATCTGCGAACCATGCCAAGGTGTAATTACTTTCTTCAGAAACGTCGCCATCTTCCCGCTTAATATAGAATAGTCCGCTCCGGTATCCACTAAAGCGCTAACCGCATAACCGTCAATCACCACAGGTATGTCGAGCGAAAGCCGGTCATTCCGTTCAGCTGCAGTTGATGTCGGTCCGGTACCCTTCGTTACTCGCGTCGATCGGAGGTCTTCAGCGCGTCGACTGCCAGTGGCCTCGCCCCCAAAGGTCGCTGGAGTTAGTTTTCCCGGCGGGGACTTGGCGACCGTCTGCTCGAATACCGCTGAAGCGATGGAGAAAATCGCCTTGGCGACGGCGAGCGCGACTGCCGCCCGGTAGGCGGTGGCATGCGTTGCTGAGCGAGATAATCTTCAATGTCCCGAGGTCGTTGGCCCTGTCGGGGTGGTGGCGAGTAGGCGGAAAAGCCCCGCAACCCAAGGCGTCGGTATGGGCACTGGCGGTACAAATGATCTGCCTCACCACAGTGGAAGCACAGAGGACGGCGATCCGGAGTGCGCCAAACATCTGACTTCCGAGGGGACATGCCTCGATCGTCGGCGTAATGTACTGGTTGCTCCTGCGGAAGCACAATCGGAGGAGCGGCATGGTGAAACGGTGGAGGCGTGCGTCGTTCCTCGATGTACGGCACCGGTGGGGCTGGTGGAAGTGCAACCGGATGAGCGGCCTGGACAAACAGCGGCGGGGACGAAGCAGGCTGTCTCAACACTTCTGCGTAGGTCGCACGGTGGTGTACAGAAGGTACAGGCGCGGTGTTAGCAAAAGGAAAGTTGGACCGGAGCGCTTGGTTCACTTCATCTTTTACAACACTCGCAATGGAGCTCACCGTGGCTTGTGGCGTGCCATAAACCTTCATTAGTTCTTCGCGCACAACGGTGCGGATGAGTTCGCGAAGGTTGTCATTATTGTTTCCAATGGCCGTCAAAATGTCAGTACTCGCATTCACTTGCCGATCATAAAAGTTCGAGCGATGCTGAAGAATCTTTTCCATACTTACAGCCTCGGCTAAAAATTCGGCGACAGTCTTGGGAGGATTGCGCACCAGACCAGCGAAGAGTTGCTCCTTCACCCCTCGCATCAGGTGACGCAGCTTCTTGTCCTCGGTCATTCCAGGGTCTGCTCGTCTGAAGAGGCGCGTCATATCTTCGACGAACGCAGTAACGCTTTCGTTGGGAAGCTGGACTCGGGCCTGGATTGCTCGTTCGGCTCGTTCGCGGCGATCGGGACTGGCGTAGGTGTCTAGTAGCTGACGACGGAAGTCGCGCCACGACGTCAGTTGCTCCTCACGGTTTTGAAACCATGTACGCGCGCCGTCCTCCAGGCAAAAGTAGACATTCCTACGTTTAGTCGCGTCATCCCATTCGTTGCATTCGGCCACGCGCTCGAAGTCGGCCATCCAGTCTTCAACGTCTTCGAAGACGTCGCCATGGAACGACTTCGGCACCAGTGGATTTTGAAGCGTATACCGATTCGTCACTGAACGTTCCATACCGGTTGGGGTAGTCTGAAGCACTGCGGTGTCTTCAGTATCTTCAGGAGGCAGTCCCCGGATCCTGCGGCTGGTCCGATGGACGGGAGTATCGACTAACACAGGGCTGGTGCTTCCGCTCCCAGGAGGAGTCTGCGGCATGAGTGAGAAGTACCCAGCACCTCCACCATTTTGCCACGCGCCTTCAAAGGGGGCTAACGACGTTTATTTATGAGCAGCTGGGCTCTGGAGAAAATGGCGGCGAGAGCTAACCATCGAGCGGGGTGGTTAGCACGCGCACTTCGTTCTTCTTGCGCCTCTGCGCTTGCCCTATTCCCACTACTACAGGTGACAATATTGAAATGCACGAAATGAAGCGAGTGATTTCAAAAGGCATTAGAATGAATTTTGAATCTAACACTAATGTTGAGATAAGCGCTGTAAAACTTGCGGCAAACATGCTCTGTTTTTCTATTTACTTTTTTTATCAAAACGCCTTTTTGCGCAACCAGGCTATAAAAAATTAGTTTTTTTGTATCTGACCTAATTTTTGTATCGTATCATTTCGCAGTACATTTTTCATTGTCATAGTACACCTCAATACTCATTGCCATAATCTAATTACATGTAGATCTTACGCATTTTACAGGAATACCGATGCATTTCGCCGCAAACTTTGAAAGCGCATATATCGAAACTGATGTCATCCTCAGAATATGTGCCAAGCAGATTTAACTTTCGAAGTCACCGGCTAAAGTTCGCGAATGGCAATATGTTTCTTAAAGTATTTAGCTTAAAAGTTTATTAGCGAAAGGTCGTTAATTGGTGAAATATTTATTTCGGTTTTTTTCGTGCGAATAATGTCCGCCTCTGAGAGAAACTCAGCTTAAGAAGTAGATTGTGTTAAATATACCAGGGGTTAATTTTAGAAATTCCGCTAACAATAAAACTACTACAAATATGAAAAATCAAACTTGACAAATATATTTGGAAGAACGAGATGAATATTTACACGTTGCTAAATACGGGAAAACTTGTGACAATCACACGCATTATAAATGTTATGTTTGGACTTTTTAAAAATGATTATTTCCGGGTCGCGAGTAAATACTGGAGCAGGTTCCACGCGCCGCAAAATTCCACCTCGGTGCTATATTTGAAAGCATAGGAGCCAACTGCCTAGCCGTGATATCAATTCACACTTGGCGCTTCTTTTTACGCAACAATTTTACGTTCCCGGACGCGCACATCGCGTTTACTATACACAAATTTGGGCAGCTGGATCAGTGCGGGAAGCAAAGGCTTCACGCTCTGGCATGGGTGTTTGCAAGTGCAATTATTTGCGCTCAGTGATAATGTGGGGGGAACCAGTCCCGCGCCCTTCCCCACCACGCGTCTAATACCAATGCACCGAGGCACAGGAAATCGGTCTGGTCTCGTAATGTTTTGCATACAGGTGGTCAAAAGTACATCCGATGACATTGCTGCCTGAAGCGGTTCATCTTAGCTGGCTGTCCTGTCGAACCGCAGTCAGATACATGTATCGAACTTGCTTTGAGCTTTGTCTTTACCGCGCTGCGAAGCATCACGGCTGCTACAAATAACTAGCCGAATTTTTTTGCCAACTTGGAGACACATGGAGCAATAAAATGGAGACGTAAAATGCGTTGTATGACAAAGAAAGCACTTATGGTAATAAGGCGCACCTGGATACCATCACGGCGGCCAGTATTGGAGGCCATCCGACCTTGAGCACGGAGCGCGTGTTTTCGTGTTTGAAGGCCAAGAAGAACCACAGAGGCAGCAGCAGGAGGCTGAGCACCACCACGCCCGGAGTCATTAGCGGGGAGTCTGAAACGAAAGAGATTGTAACCATTGACGAGAGGTAAGCGAATCAATAAATAATGGTCAATTGGCAGCGTTGACACGTTAGTATATTGTGCAGACATTGCGGGAACGTATATCTAATCTGTAATAAATGCATACGACCGCAGGCTTTGCTTCATTTCTGCGTAAACATATCCGGGAGAAATCGTGCGTATATGCACACATTATTTGTAATATGCGGAGGCACATACACGAAAGCGTGGGTTGCCCAAAGGATTACGCGGATATGAATGGAAATGCCAGCACGTAAGACGGAGCAACGTAGCAGTTCTGATTATGACGACACTGCGGCGTGAATGCCGGTGAGATGAAGAAGCTCTCCCATACATATTTGTAGCTTAATATATAAACTGTGGAAACCACAGAGGCTGCCGAAGACAGTGAATGAGGGAAGAAATGTTCACAAGTGCGCAGCATTCCGCTTCAATGCGTCACTCTTTTTTAAGAATACGTAGAGAAATTAAACGAAAACACCTTTTTTGCCAGTTTCGTAAATAATAATAAGGCACAGTCAACAGTAAAAGTGATTGGTATGCGGTAGATTGTATTTATAAAACGGGAGGGAAAGTGGGAAGCAATAAAGAGGGAAAAGCCGCTCTGTGGATACTTGGGAGTAATGCTTCGACAACGCTGTTCTGGGTGAGACGCTTATTAGGCGATGACCTCCGTTTCCGACTTGCCTATTTCGCTTAAAAAGACACGGTGTATCCTGAATGCCACCTTGCAAAACGGTCACTTCACGTACTCAATTCCTTTCACAAAGCAAATTAAGAAGTTCACGAAGATGTGTAGTATTATATGCGACATTTGCATTATGAAAACGTGAACTCATGCATTTTTTTTTCTTGCTGACTGCCTGAAAGGCGCAAACACATGCAATGCATACAATGCATGTGTTTGCGCCCTTAGGCGGTCATTAGGATATACCTACTCACCCGGCCAACAGCTAGTTCTGCTAGACTTCATTTTTGTCTTACGTTTGTTCTGGCCAAACGTTTCAACGCGAACGGCTTGAAACACTGTCGAAGACAGGCATGTAGTGAAGTAGGGTCAAATGAGTTTGTCGTAATTGCCCTCTTGCACTGGTGCCGTTTACTTTTATTCTAAACTTTACTTAAGTTGTGCAGCGCACCATGCGCGCACAATTACAATGGCCAACTTTATTGTAATTAGTGATCGCCCTGCATGAATCGCTGTCAGCTCTCGTGGTGCACAAATATTACAGCATTTTTCCATCCAACTTGATACCAGAACAAATGAAAGTGAGAGAAGTGTGCGATGGTTTCATTGTTAGCATTCGATCACCTCACTCAAAAATGTACCCTTCTGCTTAATGTTAACATTTGTTTTGAATCAAGTGCCCGGCTTTTCTCAGTCCTGGCGGGACAGTCACAGGGGCATGGGATAGGTGGAATGCTCTCGAGTAATATGCGCATAGGCAGCCATCGGGTGTTTAAAATTATGCACAGAGTATTATGCTGTTTCCTGACAGGCGCAATTATGCCGCTTGAAAAAGGCCTACGCCTAACCCATGCCAACACCTGCTCCAGTATACATATTATCGGCGGCCAGCCAGGGCAGTCACACACTCGGCCAGCGAGCGCTGGCGGTTGACGCGAATCACCTGGTGTTCACCTTTCCAGATGAGCAGCCTCGAGCTGATGGTGGACAGCAACGTGAGCGTCGTCAGGTCGCCCAGCGAGGCGGCGATGGGCGCCGCCACGTTGTCCGGGTTCAGGCCGCACCGCCGCGCCACCAGCACCACGGTCGTCATGAACGCACCTGCACACACGCATGCTTCCTGTATGAGCCGCATTCACACGGTGGACCGGAAGCAGTAGGCAGCACGAGCCTCACGTGGCTGCGAGTGGTCTCTGCCTGAGCTCGTCCAATGCATACGGCGAGATGGTAGTGCAGCAGAAAACTCTGACACGGATAGCACACATCAGCCCGTGTGTGTTATTTCCTCCTGTTCACGTCAGTGGCAGGTACGCTTAGGCGAGTACGATGTGAGCCGGCAGGTTCACAGAGCGTGATTTCGCCGAATAGGAAAAAAAATGGAAAAAAAAAAATAAAGAAAAACATGAATGTCCTCAGTCGCCCTAATAATACGTAAGAGATCTAAGTAAGTCTAGGTTCGTTCGTTTAGGCGATTCTGTTAGGCATATCCTCTAAAGGAATACCTCAAAAAAAAAAAAAAAAAAAAAAAAAACCGACCACAGTATTTACTTTTGTAGGCAAGTTTGTAAGTGCGCCTCCATCGGAGAGACGGTAGACACAAAAAAGGCACCAATTCTAGAAATAAATCAAATTAAAACTAGGAAATAGAAGAAAAAAATAGACATTTGTTTTGATTTCTAAATAAATAACTTAAGGAAGCACTTACAGCACAAATGATTTATTCCAGCTAGTAAAAATACAAGGCTCAACCATTTTATGGAGATGTTCCGTGTCTCGAGTACGGTAATACAATATACTTACATGTATACCCTCTAAAGATAGGATTTTTTAGAGAGGATCGACAGAAATAAAGAGTAACGAACACAGCGCACCAGCAAACCAAATAAAAGAAAGTAAATAAACACTTCCCTATTATTGGGAAAGCTCCAATAGATACGCTCAAAATATTTTCCAGAGCAACAAGGGTAATCCAGGAACACTAAAGAAACGGACTCCATCTCGGTCGAACCAGAAGGCCAGAAGAGAGGAAAAAAAACAATCACGAGTCAAAAATACGATAATCACTGAATAATAAAATAATGGCAGCTGAATTTCTTGCCCGCTTTCTTGGCTGTGGCTGGTCGGATAGTAGCTGGCTGGGCCGGTAGTTCGTAGCAATGCGTTATGCTTTATTCTATACTAGTCTTATCATCGACCGCTCACGGCCGGCTGATCCCGGCTGAGCCACGATATTAACGGTGAGCGCACCGTCGCTCTGACCACTGACCAAGCGCGAAAAGGCATTAGCATCGAAAAGGCATCGCTACTAAACACCGGCCCTGGATAGTGACATTTGTGATTATGCATCTGTCAGCGAAAGCTCGGTGACTTCGTCGTATTGGACTGGCAAGCACTGCTGGTTGTAGTGAAATAAGCTGCGGAGCGGATAGACGCGATGGCGCCTCTCATGATTGCTACACCCCGTGAAAGAGCGTGTAGAGTAGCTTGCTCAATTCCACACTATTCAAGTGACCTTTTTTTGTACTCCAAACGCTTTTATTCGGTTATAAGCGACATTTTTTTTCAAATGTAGATCACTTTTGTTAGTTTGCGGATTGATAATTCGAATTTACGAGAGATTATGCACGCACGCAAGAACATCGCATGCCCAAGAGACAAGCCTCATGTTTGTCAAAAAAGGGCCACTGCAGGAAAAATGAAACGAAAATAAAAAAAAATTGTTGACAGCTTTCCTCAGTGTCCGCCACTTTGAACAATAAACTCCTACATCCAATTTTCTGCAAACTTGATCACATCTGTATTTAGATTACCAAGAAAATTTTCGCCTACAAAATTTAAAAAAACATGTGTTTTTTTTTGGCCCGCATGGTATGCGATGACAAAGCCGCCGTAATTTAGTTAAGTTACGCTCTGCAGCTTGGGTATAGCACCGTGCGTCTGGAAGGCGTTGTTGTGCACTCAACAACGTCGTCTTGACGTCGTCTGCACATTCCTCGCACAGCTACAGCGACACGAAGGACAAGGCCGGATCGGAAACCTTGCCTAAGGAAAAGATTGCTCGATTGGAAAACTACTGCTGAGGACGACTGGCGAGGTCCCATCGTTGCCGTCTTGCGTGTTTCCAGGGCGAGGGAAGGTCACTGAACGCTAGCTCTCGAAGCGAGCTGCAGTAGGATGGATGAATGGACGCTATTAGCGTCCTCTTAGAAACAGGGCGGTGGGTCGCGCCACCAAGCTCTTGTTTCTACTTATCTTATAACACCCCCCCCCCCCCCCCACACACACACACACATACACATTCGCGGGCATCTTTCACGCTCGGAAAAATCACTTTTATGTAGCACGTATTGAGAAACATAAAGCTGTATCGGGAAGGCTTCAAAATTAATCCGGAGCCCTCCACTACGGCGTGCCTCATAATCAGAACTGGTTTTCGCAGGTAAAACCCCAGAAAGACGAATTTTCTTATTCATAATTTCTTAGTCTCTCGTCATTACACTTAGGAGCTCACTCTAGCGGCCATCGTCATCTTGCTAGACTCACTATATTCCCACTCTGTTTGGCCATTTGCCAAGTTCTTTCTCTACTCCTGTGACAATATTTGTTATTTGTTCAGCGTTCAAACTTGAACTGGCCATTCTTCGCTCCTTGCTCTCTTTCCAACTACATATCCCATTTTCAAAATCATACGTTTATGGTCAATCCCTATCACGCCATACCGTCCCTCGTCAATGACCATTTTTCTCAACTTATCCTAAATACCTTCTATAATCAGACATTAATCAATGGTCGATTGCCCATTTCCGCCTTCCCATGTGGCCTGGCCATCACATTTAGGTGTTCACTATAACGAGGTTACGTTGCTCACATCCTTTCTGGGGTTTTACGTGTCAGAACCAGTTCTGATTATGAGGCACGCCGTAGTGGACGGCTCCGGATTAATTTTGGCCACCTGGGGTTCTTTAACGTGCACTACAACACAAGCACACGGGCGTTTTTTACGTTGCTCACAGAGATCTAGCATTAACTTCCCGTTGTTGGTACAACCTTGTAGATCCCGTATGTGGGCATTCATGTCACCCAACAGGATAATTTCGTCCTCATTCCCTCACTCTTTGTCCCTCACTCTTGACTTATAGAAAATCAGACATGTATAATATAAACAGTACGGTTGTTAGTTAACTGGATAAAAGAATACCTAACTTTAAGAATACAGAAAGTTGTGCTTAATGGCAAAACATCCCGTGAAGTTGATGTGTTCTCTGGCATGCCCCAAGGATAAGTCATAGGACCACTTTTGTTTCTCATCTATATAAATGATATTTGCTCCGGAATTTCATCGCAAATCAGGCTATTTGCCGATGATTGTGTTTTGTACAGGACCATTCATACTACCCATGAGTGTAATGTTTTACGAAATGACCTGTACAAGATAAATGAGTGGTGCAACAAGTGGCACATGCTCATTAACTCGAAAAAAAAAGCCGTTCATATGGGTTTTTCGAGGACAAGAACAACTCATGACTTTTGTTACTCTTTAAACTCAGCCACGATATTAACGGTTCAGGAGCGCAAACGTCTCGGCGTTTATTTCACACCTGTTCTTTTTTGGAGCCGTCACATTGATCATATCACAACTAAAGCATGCCGCGTTCTGGGCTTCCTACCCAGAAATGCAAAAAAGTTGCCGCTGGAGACAAAGGTAACATTGTACAAATCAAATGTCCGATCTGTTTTGGATTATGCTTGTGCTGTGTAGGATCCGTGGTCGGCACGTGACGTGAACAGTTTAGAAAGAATTCAAAGCATAGCCGCTCGTTTTGTTAGTTCAAATTACGCCAGGAATTTCAGTGTTTCAAGAGCAAAAGAAAGCCTCGGTTGGGAACCACTGTAGCAACGCAGGAAATATGTCACAATGAAACTCTTTCGCAACGTATTCCATTCTCGGACAGGTATAGACCCCGGGAAATATTTTTCCAAGCCTGATTACATTTCTCAACGGCTGGACCAAGAAAATAAGGTTAAAGAAATAGCCTGCAAAACTGAAGCGTTTAAAATTTCATTTTTTCCCAGAACCATAAGCCAATGGAACAAGTTACCATCCGATGTCGCAACAATTCTCTCAAACGATGTATTTTCAAACTCTATACGCTCACTGAAGTAAGATAGTGTTTCTTTGTGTATGTGCGACTATGAAAGTGTTCCGGGTACATGTTTTGTTTTGCCTGCTTTATTGATTGGTTCTTTGTTTCCTTCTTCCCTCCCGCTGTAACGCCTACTGGCGCTGTGGGTAGTGTGATAAATGAATGAATAAAAAAATTCATAATCTCCGCACTTAGGCATTCCACTAACTCTTGATTCTTTGCTTTGCAATTTTTACCCGTTCATAAGTACGTCACTCCCAGCAAAGTTTTCTTTCCACTGACTGTGCCTGACAGCCAAAGATGCTTTTGACACTTTGAATTTACTCTTTCCCATTTGGCCCCCTGATGTATGAACCTTCCGACGCTCCCTCCCTTTCTGTCCAATTTTGTTCGGTTGCACCCTTCCCAAACGTAACTCTCAATCATTGGTGGCTCTTCTAAGCCTCTAAGGTGCGTTTATGTAACGGCATACACGCCTATTTGTTCTCTATTTAACTGCTCCTCAATCTCTAACCACTTTTCCTTTCTTCTGCTGCCCTGCATGTTTATGTAACCTATTGCATAGCAAGCTCTTTTCTTTCTCGTTTTTTCTGTTGTTGCCGGTGATGCTAGTCTGAGGTTCCCCTAAGCGACCTTATTCATTACTATTTACCCTGGCCTCCTGAGCGCACGTGGGCCCCCAAAAAAGCAGTTGCACGACCCGCAAGGCGCCAGCCCACTTCACGTCCGAGCCTGTGATCGTCTTTTTGAAAACCACGATACCTTCTCACTTCCCTGTTGACTTCCATAACCTCGAAACCTTTCTCTCGGCTCACTTTCCAAATCGCCTCATTAGTTGGCGCAACTGCTCTTTGTACGTTAATGCCACGCACAGGTACCCTCGGCACCGTGCATACCACAATCTGCACCCGAGGGGACATCTAGCGTAAGTCGTCTACACCCTTCGTCAAACGCTGGGCTAGTACCGCCCCTTTCCTGTTCAGCACATCATTTAGGCCGCCAGCTATTATAACAAGGTTGCGTGCCTGCTCATTCTTCGCGAGCTTTTCTCTAGCTCGCTCCATGACATCGCCCAATGACCGCCCGGGAAACGTCCTTACGGCTATTCTTTCGTCGCCTTTCACCCGCTTCACAATTGCCTCTGAGCACCTAGACATATTTGAGTTACCGGCGATTATGACCTTTTCACTCTCCCCTACTGACGAGGCTTCAACTTGCTTCACTTTGTCATCCTTTCCTGCGTGATTCGGATTTGACACGGGGAACTGACCCCAGCATTCCTGCGTTCCCTTTGCCGTAGCTTCAAGCTAGGTGACCCTCCTTCCAGCTGCTCAACCTGCATGTTCCACGCATTCTACGCGCTTTGTCGGCCCTTCTTCTCCTGTCATGCCGGGAGCTGACGTTTCGCCGTCACTGCCATTTTCGTTTGTGATGGCGGCCCTGTTCAGTTTTTCCTCAGCTGCTTGGAGTCTTTCTTCTACCGCCTTCCGTGCATCACACTCCATACTGAGTTGCAATTGCAAGACCAGCAAGTCGCCAGCACACTTCTCGTCCAAGCCTGTGATTGAAGTGGATTCAGTCTCTTTGAAAACCACCATATCTTCTCACTTCCCTGTGGACTTCCACAACCTCGAAACCTTTCTCTAGGCTCACTTTCCAAATCGCTTCGTAATCGACATTTCTCAGCTCTGCGATCCGTTTCACAAGCTCATCCTGGACATCCTCCATTTTCTTTAGCCTAGCCTAGCATCGACATCACAGCCTCCCGATTGACTCAATTTCCTCGCTATTCTCCTCGTCTACCTTGGAGGACCCCCCGCACGCTGCACGCTTTACCGCCTTTCTTGCCTTATGTTCAGGGGTGGGACTGCCCAATGTCATTTCGGAGCAATTCTTGGAGCAAGTAAAACTGCGATTTTGAATAGTTTAGTGCAGACAAAATAGCATTTTGGAGCAGCGTGGAGCAGACTAAATTCATTTTGGAGTAATTATGAGCAAATTAAATTTTGTTTTGAAGCAGTTTGGAAAGCAACCGAATCTGAATTTTGGTGGAATAATGGAAATGGCAGCACACTTGGAAACTACGACGAAACACATAATAAACCAACACGATGCGCATACTAGAATCGCACGTTGTAGTTATGGCCTACAAGAATATGGAAGAGTGGGTCGAGTGGTTGCACGGCGTATGCATTTCTGTAAAGCCGAAAACGTCGATGGCACTACGATCGAACTACATATATATTACCGCGCCGACGCTCATGGTGATAGCGGAAAATGTTCTCAAATTATGGAGTCCAATCGACGCGGTAAAATAGATAGCCCAGATAGCCGCCGCAAACTTTGGGTTGGTATAACGCAAAACTATTCCAAACTGCTTTTATTGCGATAGTAATTACATGGACACTCCAGGTGCATTTTTGCCGTCGCCGTGATGCTCCGTATAAAGTCCAAGGGCGATAACACCGTGGCCGCACGCCGTATGTGCGAGTGAAAGCATGCGAGGGGAGCCGACGATCGCGGCTCAATCTGGCGCGTGCGAGGGTGGAAAGGGGAGAGCAAACGCGCCGTCTCTGTCGCGAGAAAGGCCGTGGGGAGATGAGGGGGGAGGGGGCGCTGTGCTCCGGCAGCAACTCTGTATGTCGCGACCAGGCGCAAGGGGAACTCACGATCGCTGCTCTATCTCGCACGCGAAAGGGAGGAAAGCGCGGAGGCATCACGGGAGGCACGGGGGGCGGCTTCTACTCCACCAATAACTGCGTAGTTTGCGCGGCCGCGCGTGCCGTAACTTGAAAGAGATCTGCAGACGGCTCATATGCCTTTGTGCGTGCTATCTTCTCGCCGCTCAGTTTGCGTTGAACCGATAGACAGCACGAAGGTCACTTCGCTTGCTGCTGCTGCTGTCGCGCTTGCTCACGCCAGCAGCAGCTAGCGTTCGCGGACACAGAGTGTGATGTGTTCATGTTTGCTTGTGCGCGCTGACACCATGCTTGCTACACAAATTCGGTTAGTAAGCCAATGTTTCCACGTTTATAGGGCCGATAAAACTACTATACTTCCTATAGCTGCCTACTAATTTTCTAACGCAATCGATGCTTTGCTTTCGATCGAAACTGTGACTTTTTATTCCAAATCCGCCATAAGTCCCTGCTAAATGAAAATGGGTGAGGCCTCGCCCATATGATCGTAAACACAGACTAGAATAGCTTTAGGTTATACTGGCCCTGGGGACAGAGACGCCCGCCCGCTGCGGCGCGTGCCTCCCTAACATCTCGTTCGCTCGCAGCGCCCTCAGCCTACTTTTCGTTGTTTTGCGCCTCAGCTAGGGAGCGCCGCGCCGCTCGGCCATATTCTAGTACACTCTAAATACAGCCGCCCTGGCCGTTCCGACAGCAGCGACAACAGCCGGGAGTGGCCGTGCGCGCTCCGGCCACTTGCCGGAAGTGCCGAAAATCCAGTTTCATGAGCGCGAAAACAAGAGAAACTGTGCAGGAAGCGCCGTCGGCGGTGTGCGGAATGTGCACGGCTGTACTCTTTTTCGGACAACGAATCCGCTCACTGATCGCGGCTACTGCCGGAGCACACATGCCGAACCCGTTCTGGCGCAGTGTGGCGCAATTTCGGTCAATTTTCTGTGTCTGGCGCAGGAATTAGCGTTTGTATCAAAATGGCGCAACTGGCGCAGGAGTTCCACTCCTGTATGTTGCACTTAACTTTCCCTAATGCTATCACCTAACCTTTCGCAGCACGTACCTACAAGCAAAGACCAATACGTACACAACCTAAATCCTTAAACTGCTACAAATTATTTATCTGCGCTGATTTAAAAAACAATAAATGTCGAACAGACTTAAGGTATGACAAGCGTTCGCACGTGTTCAAGCACGCAGCCATGCTCTGACTGTCCTACGAAAGGAATATGCCTGATACACGCACACTAAAAACACTAATGGCTAATAGTCTTGCCAATTCCCACCTACAATTTAAAGGTTAAAAAGACTTAACGGCCAATACGGTCGCATGTGTTGAAATACATGACACGAAAGGACGCTGACTGTCCTACAAACCAAATATACCGTGTACAGTAGCACTGACCATTGGGCGAGTTGGTACGGATGCATGGCTTCAGAATGGCGCAACAAGGAATACGAAAAGACGGTGTTCGTGTGTTTTTTCGTCTTTTCGTATTCCTTGTTGCGCCGTTTTGAAGCCATGCATACCGTATACACACACGCACACACGAAAAAGAAGGAAAGAAAGAACGAATAGCTGATAGCCTTGCCGCTTCCAACCTACTATATAAAGACAAAAAAAGCAGCAAGTCTAAAAACAAGCAATCTGAAAGCATGCACAAAATAACTTTTGTTTTCGTCGCCGCCCTGGAAAAACAGGTCCGTCCGCACAAACATCCTCTCACTCCCGCTTGGCAGAGCAGGTGCACCCCGGGAGACGCCAGTGCCACACCGAGAAAGGCCGAAGCCCATATAGCACCAATAAAGTTGTCGTATCGTTCTGATTTAATCGAGTTGGCCGTGCGTCGTCGGTGCTTCGTCAATGCTAAACCATGGACAGATTGCTAGAGCGCTTCAACAAAGACATTTTCAGTGCGCCTGACGGTAAACTCAATGAATTGTTGTCAAACCTTTTGTGTTACATACCGTTTGGCGATAGATATATATTGATGAAGGTCTCGCAGAGTATTCTGCTTAGACTTTATGTAAATGTCTGTCTAGAGCGAGCCCCGACCTTATACATAATATCACCGTGCATACCACAGTAATCGCTTGTGCTCGCGGTGATACATCTGTGAATTGCTGACAGATTTGACCCTCGAGATGACATTTTCAACATCGCGACCACTGTGCTTTGAATGGCAGTTCTCTTTTCTGAGCACCAGATTTCCCAATAAGAAAGCTAGAACCTTAACAGTTTTGACAGTGTTTGCTTCTTGACCGTCACTGTGACGTGACGTTGACGCGGACGCAGTGTTGCGTACACCAGCGCAGCAGACAGGAGCAACAGTGGACGTACTCACCAAGTACCATGCTGGCCACGTTGGCAGCGGCCAGTCCGCAGGCGCAAAGCATGCAAGCGTAGAGCGGAGTGATGCCGCTACCGTGGCGCGCCAAGCCTTTGGCCAGGGCCAGCCCGCACGCCACCAGCGCCACCACCGTCGACTGGCACTGCATGAGTGCACGAAACAAGAAAAACAAGACAAGATATTATCTGTACTGAAATGTGCAACATTGGTTGGGATTGTGGTCTAACGGCATCTCGTCAACGAAAATAGAAGAACGCCTCTAGAGTGAGACGGAGCGCGGTGTGTACTATCAAAACATATTACGCTAAAATTTTGGTTGTCTCTACAAAAGCATCCGAAGCTGTGCTTAAAACATGAACTTTGGCTTAAAACGTCTTCCGAGATTTCTCGCATTGGTATTGTTGCAGCGAATCCGACACCAGCAATTTGTTATACGTCAATGGTCAGTTTAATATGCCGTCATACTAACAGCGACTGAATGTGGGCCAGTTAGAAAGTACGTCATTTGATTTTCTAGCGTACAACGATGACGTTTGAGTGCTATGAAAGGAAAAAAAGGACACGCACAGATGTTTGCTCATGTCCTTTATTGTCTTAGTCTATCATCACAAGGTAAATCTTTTTAGGTGTGGAAGATAGTTTCATACCACAGCTGCTAAACAAGGCGTCTTCAAAGAGACCGACAATTGCAGCATTTCTGCTAGTAAAAAGCATTATTTTAGCAGCTTCCGTACCTGAGATAACGCCTTGATGATCATTGATCAACCATAGCAGATCGACGTTAATCCACATCTGCTGCCCATTTTTAAACGCTGGTGGCACAAGGTGTGAATTTACTGGCTAAACTATTTAAGTTTTATTTACCTTATGTGTATCCCATTTGCGCAATTGCATCAAGCAATCTGTGAGAAACGCACCTGTAAGAGAGCCATGTTGGCAGCTGCTTGTCGAAGCTGGCTTTTTATCGTATTGAGCCGGTCCAGGTTAACCTGCAAAAGAAGATGCAATAGTTGTAAGCAGAATACCAAATAAAAAAGCTCTTGTCTGCGGTTCATTGATTCTACAAGCTGTCTGGCATGCGCCCACAGGTAAATACTGACGTCGCCGTGTTTTTCTTCGCCAGGCTTGAAGATGGCTGTGTGGATCTGAAAGAATAGCGCACATAGCCTTCGTTCAGCGGAGATCGCACAATCGTAATGTGTAAGCCCATACATGAAGGCAAAGACAAGTTCTGCGTTAGGTTGCAGGCATTGAACTTAACACTGAAAGCATACAGATACACTACGTATTGTCAAATAAAGAGAACCATCAACATTTGACATGAAATGCATCGTAGCAGCTGCGGTGACTACGATGGTTATGTTTGCGTAGATCTGAACATATTATCGCGGTCATCAAAATTTACAGGGGCCGTATGAGCTATGACTCAGTGCCATGTCGTAACACGACGCCTGGTGTTGCATTTACTTTTGATTCGCTGTTTTGAGATTTACTCTGATTGCTGTCAGCTTCGTGCGTCACGCAAAGGGTTGAAACTAGAACAAGGCTGGTGAATATTCGAGTATTAGCATGCCCGTATACTGGAGAATAACACCATGCTGGTGGCGCCATTATATCGTGGCGCAGAGTTTATCCAGAGGACACACAGCTACTATTGCAGTTATACTCTGTTTAGCTGTTGGTTTTAAGCGTCCGCCTCTCCGGCGTAATCGTTAACCCGCAGGTCGAACTTTATTTTCGTTCGACGCAAGAATGTTTCAATAACGCGCCTCTGGCGATCTGCAGGTGCCTTGGGCCTAGTGAGCGCGACAGTGTTCTGGGAACAACTCGAGCGGAGTGGGACCGCACCTTCGCACTATTAAAAGTGCAACCCCAAATCTAGAGCAATGAGTGCCCGGCATTTGATTCAAATAAGCTTCTGAAGAAGCGCAGTGATATCATTAATAATTAATTACTTCTACGCACTTTCTTTTGGGACATAAAGTTTTCGATTTATTTTGGCCACAAGTAATTCATGACTGTCCGAAGGGTGGTTTCTTTATTTTTACTGGTTCATTCGTTTGAACTGCACTATCTTCGCAATCAGCCAGCGAAAACGGCCAGGTACACGCCAAGAACTGTGTTTACTCGAACAAGAATACTTCGCATTAAAAAAAGAGCGTCGAATTATCGTAATTGGGCTGGAGACATTAGCCAGGGGAGACTGCAGCAATTGGTGCTAAGACCTCGCGCTAAACATTTTCCCCATGCACGGTTTCGCATAAAATATTCTTCAAGTGTGCCTACTTGTACAAAATAAACACGGTGCGTAGATGCGCAAATTATACGTTCGTGGATAACACAAGAGAAAAGGTATTGAGTAAGACAGCCACACTCGTCCTCCGGAGATGCAAGTGTGTCATGGTAGCGTGCCTAATTACCGGCATCCATATGACCCGGCTGCGTAATTGTAGGCTATCACCTTTCTCGTTCCACGTAGCACGCTTAACTGACTGCGCTCGTACATAAATAATGCTTTACATTGGGAGCAAGCAAGTCCTGCCTTGTGTGCGTGCATGAATGTGCTTGAGTGCGTGCGTTTGTGTTTGACGTTAGTATAAGGTCTGATGTGACCTTGCAGACCCAGCTGCCATCACACCGCCCGCGTGTCTCTGTCCGGAAAAAAAAAAAAAAAACTGCTAGTCGAGCTAGTTGCCTCGATCATTGCGGGAAGCGGAACCGCACGCTGTACTAGACTGCCCGAAAGCTGGCAATAACCTGTCTGTCTGTGTAAGGGGAACGTAGCAATTTAATGCGACGTGTAGGGGCAAGGCGGATGTACGTGACAGGCGCGGCTTGCTCTTATTTTTTCGGGTTTGCTTCAAGCCGGTTGTCCTCTACAATATATAGTAAATGCTACACTATCTTTCTGATCCTTCCTGGTTGTACGTAGTCGAGAACTGGAATTATTCTGGTGTTTCCGTGATGGGCCTTTCGCTGGGGCAGCACAGCTTTAGATTCGCTCTGCGAGAAGTTGCACGGCAACGCCATGCACGCGAGGAAAAAAAAAAAAAAAACTCCAAGGAAACGGCACGCTGTACAGCAGCTGTCCAAATAGCCTGCTGCTGCGTCCTGAAAACACCGACAGCTTTTTTTTCTGTTTTTTACTACTTCGCAGACTGAGCCTCGTAGGCCGAAGGCGTGACAGGTGCGCCGCGCCGACTACAGGTCTGCCCCAAACAGGTCGCGTTAGAAGCTACACTTTTCCTTGAACAAATTTCTACAACTAAACGAAAGCATAGCCTTCGCGGATCGTGCGGCCAGTCCACACGTGGACGAGCTGCTCTCAGAGCGTGCCCTCGTTTTTTTTTTTTTCACTGAATGACTTATGGCGCAAATGCGCCATGTCAGGGAAATGCAACGGCTTTTGGAATGGCGGAAGAGTTCACTTGCGACCCTCTACTAAAGGACCCTTGTGGACCAATAAAAAAGAAATGGCGTACTATCATACAAACTAAACGCAAGTTTACTTTCCGTTCGAGGAATCACGCAGCCACAAAAGCAGTTTGTTCTGGGACTCGGCGTCTTCCCTCATGCATAAATGCATGCTCTATAGTTCAGCGAAATAAATAAACTTGGGAACAGCAAAGGAAGCATTAAATCAGACGCGAAATGTGACATCCGTGGTAAAGCTAGGGGCCAAATTAACACGATTTTGTGCGTTGAATATGTCCCGCGTGCAATTCCTGTATACCCTGCGCAAGTGCTTCAGTTATTCCTTGCTTTTGCATAACTTGTCAACTTTGTTTTTGCCTATAACTGTTACACTTTGTCTTAAGTTGTAGTTAACCCATTATGAATATTTTTGTGCTTGTATGTAACGACATTGATATCATCATCATCATCAGCCTATATTTATGTCCACTGCAGGATGAAGGCCTCTCCCTGTGATCTCCAATTACGCGCTAGCTGATTCCAACTTGCGCCTGCTAATTTCCTAACTTCATCACTCCACCTAGTTTTCTGCCGTCCTCGACTGCGCTTCCCTTCTCTTAGTATCCATTCTGTAGCTCTAATGGTCCATCGGTTATCCATCCTACGCATTAGATGTCCTGCCCAGCTGCACTTTTCCCGCCTAATGTCAACTAGAATATCGGCTATCCCCGTTTCCACACCGCTCTCTTCCTGTCCCTCAATATTACCTTAACCTTAACCGAGAAAGTGCAAGAGTGGAGTTGAAGATGAATATGCAGAAGACAAAGATAATGTTCAATAGCCTGGCAAGGGAACAAGAATTCAGGATCGCCTGTCAGCCTCTAGAATCTGTAAAGGAATATGTTTATCTAGGTCAATTACTCACAGGGGACCCTGATCATGAGAAAGAAATTTACAGAAGAATAAAATTAGGTTGGAGTGCATACGGCAGACATTACCAAATCCTGACTGGGAGATTACCACCGTCGTTGAAAAGAAAAGTGTACAATTATTGCATTCTACCGGTGTTAACATATGGGGCAGAAACTTGGAGGTTAACAAAGAAGCTCGAGAACAAGTTAAGGACCGCACAAAAAGCGATGCAACGAAAAATCTTAGGACTAACGTTAATGCATTGATATAATGCATCCAAACTATCCCATTGTTAGGAAACCAGATACATTTCCAACAACTTTTCTGGTAATATAATAGACATCACATGAGTATCAATTTTAATAATCGGCGCATTCAAAGTGTGTGTTACGTGGGCCTATTTGCTACGTTCATTCTTGCATCAGTCCATTACTAGCGACTGGCTAAGGTTCCAGCAATCGCTGCCTGTGCAGCGAAAAAAATAAAAACAATGTAGAGAGTTCTCAATGCTGAAATTGCTCCTTGTGCTGATTATTTTTCCTTTGCTGACTGCTTGTCACCGTACTGGCGCACGCAACGTAGTTCGACAGAGCGTCACCGACGTCACCCGAGCACGACTGCGAACGCCACCTCGCGAGTGCGCTACGTACTTGTGTGCTCATTCGTGCCACCAGAGTCATCTCGAGGTTTCCGTTGAGGCCCAGCAGAGGGGGGATCAGTACGAACAGCTCCCGGTACGCCGCGTACACTGGCCAGCCCTGCAATACACATGCACACGCTGATGAGCTTTACTTTCACTGGTGCTCTGCTGAGCTGAAAGATACGCGAGAAACAAACGTGAAAGATAGAGCCAGACGCCTCAGTGCGATGGCTTCATTTCTCCGGATCAACAGTGACGCACACACGGCACAGTACTTGGAGTGGACAAGCCCTGGGTTCCACGACATGAACGATTTTGTCCTTTGGTACAGGGACACAAAACAGGAAAAAAACGAGTCGAGCTGCATTAGTCAAACAATCTTCTACAGCACAAAAAAATAAAAAAAAAAACGTCGCAGTTTCGCCCGAAAGGCGAAGCAACGATTGTGATAGCAAATTATTAGACAGCTATACGAAGTAAGGATAGTATTTTTATCGGCCGTGTAAAGTTGTAAACATTCGCTTACTCACAGAATTAGCCAGTATGGTGTCACGCGTGCACGAGCAAGCATAAACGCATCTGACTCGATGACCGCGGATCCACTCGTCAAAATGCTGGCGTGAGGAAGCTTGGCAGCAGCAGTGAGCGAGTTGGCCTTCGTGCTGCCTCTCGCTTCAACGCGAACTAAGCGGCGAAAACACAGCGCACACGAAGCTGTCAGCACTTAAGCGCACTCTGTCCCCATCGCAGATCGCTGTCAAGATAGGGCCCGCGCGGCCACGTCATACGCAGCCAGCGCGCGGGCCAGGATTTAGTTTAACTAAATGTAATTCTTGCATTTTACACACCAAAACCGCGATATGATTACGGGCACGCTGCCGTAGAGAACTCCGGAACTCTTTTGACCGCCTAGGGTTCTTTAACGTGCACCCGATGCGCGGCACACGGGTGGTCTTGCATGTCGACCCCATGGAAATGCGGCCGCCGTGGCCGGGATTCGATCCCGCGACCTCGTGCTTAGCAGCGCAGTGCCAAAGCCTGTAAGCCACCACGGCGGACACAGCTTCACTTATTATTCCAATTTAGTGTCCTATTAACTTTCGTATGTTTGACCCGTGCACTTAAAATAAGCCTGCAAGTCTACCCATTGCAGGAATTACTTGTACGTATGAGCAGATTGTACTTTCAGTTCTCGCACGGATGTCTCAATGAATCAATTAATCAATCAATCAATCAATCAACAAATCACGCACTCAACCTATCATTTACCGTGCCCAGGAACAACCATAATGTATGCGTGCTGGGGAACGCATACATAAAAAAACAAGAAAACTGCAGAGGATAATAAGGCAAAAAGAACAATCAATAAAAAGAACAATTTGAAAAGAAGAGTACACATACAACAAGGTGCAAGGTGAATACAGAATAAATAGGAGTAGAAGCTCACTTGAACAACATGTCAAACTATGACATAACAACGCAAATCTCGGAAAAGAACAGTGACAGTGGGTTATGAAAAATACTGAGATTGTGAAAATAGCCGTTGTAAAGACTCATTATTCTGTGAACGGTTGAGTTTTGATGGGGACATGCAGAACATGGAAAAGTCTATGCTTTCTGCTGACCTTGCATGGAGTACGAAACATGATACAACTGAGTACGGATCAGGTGAGGTTACCGTGAAGGAATTTGAAAAGAAACAAAGTCATCGCAATAACGTCGGCAGCGAAGTAAGGGCAACGAAAATAATCCAACAGTGCTAAAACAAGGTCCAGTGTCCGTATGAGCGAAGCGGTGATGATATACGGTTAGAAACGTTTTCGGACCCGATCTATATTGTCACTGTTGGATCTATAAGTGCTATTCCAGACGACCGACGCGGATTCCAGTTGTGGAAGACAGGTTGTTGCGTACAACTTGCGGAACGATGTATGGGAATTGTATTCAATCGATAGTCTGCAAACAAAACCATGAGAGCGCATACTCCGCATTTCAACGCGTTTAGTGTGAGCATAAAAGTGTAATGTGTCGAAAAGTACACCGAGATCATTGACCTCACAGACCTTACACAATGGTATAGAATCTAATGAATACGAAAAAGAAATACGCGTTGTTTTGCGTGTGAAAGTCATGAATGTGACCTTAGGAGCATTCAAGGTGAGGTTATTATCTTTGCACCATTCAGAAAAAAGAAAACAACTCAGACTGCAGGATGTGACAGCCATCAGAAGTATAAATGTCCTTTGAAATATTGATGCCAGCGGCATGAAAACGAACGAAAAATTCTGAATAGCGGAAAGAACGTCTTTAATAAATAAAAAAGGAGTGATCCTAATACTGATTCTTGAGGGACGCTACTTGTTGCCATGTATACATGAATGTCGACGTTTGGCAATTGACGTTGACATAAAGTTAAATTATGGGGCCTTACGTGCCAAAACTACGATCCGATTATGAGGCACGCCGGGGGACTCTGGATAACTAGGGCCACTGGGGGTTCCTTAACGTGCACCTAAATTCAAGTACACGGGTGTTTTTGCATTTAGCCTCCATCGAAATGCGGCCGCCGTGGCCCGGATTTGATCCCGCGACCTCGTGCTCCGCAGCCCAACATTATAGCCACTAAGCAGCCACGGCGGGTGACGTCGACATAATTAATATTAGTAGTAGTAATCAGTGGCGTAGCCAGAAATTTTGTTCTGGGGGGGCTCAAGCTTGCAGCGCGGCCTACTCCTTATAGAAGTTGTCGAGGCATCAAATACATGAATAATAACTGCATTGCCATTGCCAATGCCATTGTATATTAGATGCTGCAAACGAATTATTGAACGCTACGCACTGTGAAGACAAGTAAAATATATATTTTTTCCTAAAACAATATGTTCGTATGTCCCAAAAATTGTGGCAGAAATAGCTGATATCAATGCTTCCGTTTTTTTTTGTCTATTTAATAAGGAAAGAACATATCACACGGACATTAGAACTATATCAGTTCGAAACGAGCAAAGCAGTGAATGCAGCTGATATGAAAAACGTAAAGGCCATAAAATGAACAAGTTGAGGACAAATATTTTGATGAATCTCTGTCATTCAAAAACCTTGTTTACATTTTTGTACATATGCAAGGGCCAGTGAAAAACATCAATGACGCTGTCCTTCGTTGCAATGGATTGCGCAGGAGCAGCTGTTAGCGGTCGTATATTCTAATTGCACCGAAATTATAGTCGCAACAGTGAGTACATATAAAAAGCAGGAGTTCTGCAAAATGTACATTAGAAATGCGAACATAGAATGGAATATACAAATGCGAAGATAAAGGGCAAGAAAGTGTCGCTGGAAACCAAGTTCACTGCTTGTATACACAAAACCTCGCAACAAGATATTTAAATATACGAATAAATCTTAAAAAATCTACGTATCTAAGGAAACGTCACTGTATATAATGCGTCAAACAAGACAAATAAACATGTTGCGCCGTCACAGATAGTAAACTTCATGCATACGAGTATAAAGACAGACAATCCAGGCAGGAACAAAACTATGATATCAGAATTCGTGATATGCATTTGGGCCATGCTGAGGTCGCGACAGCACCATGTGGCTAGAATAAGAAATGTCACAGTTTCGCCCTAAGGGCGAAGCAATGAATGCGATAGCAACACAGCAATGTCATACGAAGTAAGGTGAGCGGCTTTGGTCGCAATATGAATTGTAGTAAACATGAGCTGATTAAGTAAGCAGGTGTGCTGCGGCGTAAGTAGACCGACATGAAGAGAGACTCGGATGACCACGAGAAGGCGCATGTGAAACGGTGGTGTTGATGAGAAGCGCTGCCCGTGGGCAGCGCGTGCGAAGGGACACACCTGTAGCGCTGCACTGCCGATCCGGGCAGCATTGCATGTGTAGCGTGCGTTGGAAAATGTGGCCCGACTATTACTAACTTTGGTGTGAGCGCGCACAAACAAACATGAATAGATCACACTGAATGACTGCAGACAACGACTGTCAAAACGCTGGCAGCAAGCGCATATACGCCGCAGCGGGCGAATGTACGTGCGGTCTATCGCTTCAACGGAAACTGAGCGGCGAATGCACAGCGCATAAAGGGCAGAGCCGTGTGGAGATAAGAGACGGTGCGGGCCAGCGACGCGCGCGGTTGTTGGCAGAGTAGAAGTGCCCCCCCCCCGCTCCCTCCGGCGCTCGCTTCCCGCTTCCTTGCTTGCGCGTGGGAGATTGAGTGCGTTCGCTCTCCGTGACAGCGTGCGTGCCCGCACGCTTCCGCTCGGGCATACGGCGCGCGGCGAAGATTTTATCTATACGGAACCTCACGGCGACGGCGACGCCGATGGCAGAAATCCGGTGGAAGTGTCCATATAATTGCTATCGCAATAATAGAAAAATAATGCGGAAATCAATACGAAAATGCGCATTTTCACTGCCTGCACAGCGGCAACGATTATTCTGCACCCAAAATAAAAGAAGGGTATTCCTTCGTTTCAAACAAGTAAAAGCATGTAGCTAAAGAGGAAAGAAAAGGACAAACGAAAGCCGCAGATGATGCTGCAAGTTGATTTACCCAACATCCGAGTGCGTTTTGGGAAACGCCGCGTGTGCCGGGCTTTCAATGAGCAAGGTCGGTCAAAATTGGTTATTGATGTCCCCGTAATTTTTGTATTCGCATGATAATTTTGCTAACCATGCTGTTACAATAAATGGTGAAAATTTCTGTGGTTTTAAAAGCTAATGAACAGTCATACGTTTTCATAATTAATAATAATAATAATTATAATAATTATTATTTTATAATTATTATTATAAATATAGGAACGTGAAGGAACAGATATTTCTATATGCATTTATTTTTGCTGCTTCGCTATCTAAACGTTAAACTTCACTCGGCGGGGAAGTTTAGTGAAGCGTTTAGTAACTTCGGACACGTTGATGGCGACGTCTCTGTGGGCATATAGAAGCGCCAGCATAACCATGCGTTCCTCAGACATTGTAGAGCGCAAGTGATTTTTTAGTAATCTCATGTTTGAAATTCTCTCTGCGCTGGCAGTGGCACTGGAAGGGTGACTAGAATCTGCAGCAGTTTGTGACACATGTACATGTAACCTGCAGTCTCAATGAGAGAGACTGCAGGTCCTGTGCTAAAATTCTATTCCTGTGCTAAACCTAAGCACACATCTTCGATATCGTTTGCTCAGCACCAGTCTCGACAAGATAGACAGCCGTCCCCTCACGGAAGCCAGAATTCTTGGTCCCTGGTCCCAGCCGACGTCGGAACGAACTGCTTTAAAAGCGCTAGTACGCTTTTAAAAGAAACAGGACTTAGTGAAAAACTATAGAATGTGCGGACTGATACGTTTCTTTTTTTCTTCTTTTTAATCTTCTCTTGTTTCTATTTTTTTCAGCCCTTACCCCATCCCCCTGTGCAGAGTAGCCAATCGGACACTTAACCTGGTTAACCTCTCTGCCTTTCACCTCTTATTTTCCTTCCTTCCTTCCTTCCGTCCTTCGATATCGTTGACAACCTTGTTTAGGTACCTTGCACAAACAGTAAGCTGTTCGAATCCAGCAATATCCGTCGTTTCGTCAGCAAGTACGGAGAAGCAGCCTGCAGTGTTCACTTTTGCATCTAGGCTTTCTTTGATAATTTCACCACAAATTCCTGTAATTTGGTTTTTTACATCTGGTTTAAATACGAGGCATTACTGGGGCAACTTTTCAAATGGTTCTTCAGATATGTATCTCCACAATTTGCTCGCATGCGAAGAAGTGCTCTGGAAATACCAGTATTTTCAGCAGGGGTGTTGCTTAAATTCATAGGACCAGTGTCCTATCGCCAGGGAGAGCCAGACCTTGCCACCCGCAAAAAAGAACTGTCTCAAATATTTAATAGGCCGTGAACTTTCTTATGTTTTCTCTTATTTTACTTTTGCCTGCCTTGGTCCAGCTGATCGATCACATTGGACGTGCTTCCTGAAAATGTTTGGAGAAAATTATCAGATGCCAGCCGGCAGCTGACAATCACGGTGATATTTAATATTTTCGTGTGTGTGGAAGATTTCGAGCGCGTGCTTCCATTTCTGGAACGGCTTGGATACGCGCGTTCGAGTGCGCGCGTGTTGGCCCAAGTTTATAAGAACATGAAACCCACAAAGTTCCAGAATTAAAAATCAGAAGCACACCTTTGGAAGTATCAGTGCACCTTTCGCGTCAAAAGTTTATGAGAACTTCATACCCATCAAGATTCGGAATTTAAATCAATGCGCTCCGTAGATTCCGCGGCCGCTGCAAGATGCCGCGACGCGCCCGCTCGCTACCGAAAAGCCCTTGAAACTTTGTGCTCGGCTGGGGCTCCTTACATTATGCGACTCGAGGTGCATGGGCGTTGCCACGAAATCCAGCCCGAGTTCGCAATTTTGGCGCCAAAATGTCTTTTCGAGCGTCAAAAAGACATTGTAGACAAAATCCAGAATGATTCCCGGCGCCGGTGGTTGTTTTGGTCGACGGTGCACGACAGCACGAAACAATTTCGGAGGGGGGGGGGGGGGGCTGAAGCCCCATCCGCCCCCCCCCCCCCCCCCCCCTGGCTACGCGCCTTGTAGTAACAATAAAGAGCTTATTTCGTAAACCATCATGGGAAGCAGGTTCATCAAAGCATGTGCATGCGACCGGGCGTGGTAGCGTTAACTATAGCTGTGGTTATCGTCGCATACAACAGTAACAATTTCTCTAATTAGACAACCGCGCTGAAAAAAAAATATTGTAGCATATAGAAGCTACCTATCAGCAAGCGAAACAAACGTGAAGTTCCATTTACTGAAACCGTAGCAGACACACAGAGGAATGTCAGGTTTGCCGTACGTATTATACACCTGGAATGCGACAGACTCCACAGTTGACTCCGAGACCAAGTTCATTGACATGAACTTCTTCAACGAGCACCGAAAGGGGAATATCGGAATGTCCTGCATCCCTAGTCGTCATCCCGATGACCAGTTATGTCGTACTCTTCAAAAGAGCCGCCGTAGCCTCTAGCCACTCAATCGCGTACTTTTCTGAGACCCTGCCTCGCCGCAAAGATTCTAACGCAAAGCGTGCTGCACAAACCATCAAATGTTCGCTCCCTTTCCAGGGCTCCATACATTCCTTAGGCATAATGGCATAATTAGTATTTCAGGCTAATCTTTGTATTGAAAATGGTTTTACGTAGTAAACGGTTGTTTTATTTATGCATATACGAAGGAAAGGAAGTCCCTGCTGACCGCACTGCAACCATCTAGCTACTTATGCTGACACTTGGGATGTGGTCAGCAACGAGGGAAGAGGATTAAGTAGCGAGAAGGAAACTATAAACACTTTTATACAATGAAACAAAATGAAACGCTACTATGTCGATGTAAAAAAAAAGAAAAAGACATAGTTTGCTTGTACTGACACTTCGATGAAGTGTTTCGAAAGCCATTTGCCCAACCTCGAACATTTCGTCCCTCGAAGGAAAGCGTATACGCATAGACGGTAGGGGCTTCGCTTACGCCGTGCAAAACAAAGCAGCCGCATAGCGCGATCGGATTTCCGCGTTTCACCTCCGTGCACGAAGAACTGAAACCGTGCCGCAAGTTGCCGCTATACGCAACAGCGCTCCGTCTATTATAAGAAAGACAAAATTGTTCGGTTGGCAGTCGGTTACGCGTATACGTTGTGCAATAAGTTGCTGATGCGTTTTTAATGCGCTTGCGCGGTAGGCAGCCGAGAAGGTCCTTGCGTCCTACTTTCTCCTATAGCGGTCACCGGGTCGCTTTGGTTGCGCTCTAGACGAACGCTTTTTCCTGCCGTGAAAGCGGTGTGATTTGAGATTTAAGCAATGCTGAGGAACAAAAAGAAACACTGCATGCCTTGTCCCGTTACACACACCCTGCTGCTTACGTGACGACAAGTGATGATCATATTCACTTCCGGGTATTCTTGCGTGCTGGCGAAGAGGGGAGACAACGATAGTACAGGCCGGCCTTCTACACCCAATAGGTCGGCGGGAAATGCGACGGGCACATGTGTCAGAATTTTCAAGCAGACATCCAGAATGAGTCCTCATTTTAATACCTGCGAATAATACCGGCGTTACACGGGCACTTTCAATCGCGATAGATCCCGAGCGTGCTCGACCACAGTCGAACGTGCACGGTGTGACATCCGTGTAAGAATTACAGCACAAATTTTAATAGAATGTTTTCTACCTGATGAAGTGCTTCCGTGTACTGTATTTGTGTAATACATGTGTGGACAGCAAGTTTCCGCTACTTAAATCATGACTTACATCAGGTTTTCATACAACCCACGTCGCTATTACCACTGCCTCACGCCTTGGTCGTCAAGAAATAGTAATATTATCGCATTCCCGTCATGGCATCAGACAAGACGCATTTCTACATGTTGTTCTCCCACCTGGTTCTCAATATATGCTCCCCATTCGCTACGGCCAATACGCGAATATGCACCCGTCAGTCAGAACACACGATCACCAGACTATGCTGGTCACTTAGATCCAACAGGAGTTTCTTTATATTCTGCGTATCCATGCAGGTCCTTGATGTGGTCATTCATATCGACTAGCATTTTAGGTGTGCTTCAGAGCTCTTTACTATCTCCGGGCATAACATATATATATATATATATATATATATATATATATATATATATATATATGCCAACTTTTCACTGTCCTGTCTGAAATTATTGCTTGTCCACGAAATTGGGCCAACCACCCAGATATGGTCCTTGCAAGCGAACTTATCCTTTACTAGCTCAAATTGTAAGGTATGAGCATACCCGCCACTCCCCCTTTCTTATGCGCTGTGGTAGCACAGTGGCTAAGCCGTGGCGCTGCTGAGCTTAAGGTCCCGGGTTCGATCATGGCTGCCGCGGCCGCAGTTTGATGGCGTTGAAATGCAAAAACGCTGGTTTGCCCTGATTCGCGCGAACGTAAACGAACCGCAGCTGGTCAAAATCAATCATAAAATGACTATCAGGCAACTATTCCGAAAAAATGTATTGTCATTAGAGCTCCCGCACGCCTGAACACCGAGAGGGAATGCATCGTTGCGGTTCAGTAGCTTTCGACACCATCGCATCATCTCGGCTTTGCGGGGTATGCAGGGTTCGAGGTTGGCAAAGGCCAAGCTGTAGAATGGGAACGACACTTCGTTCTACTCTGGTCTTTGGTCGGGAGCATTTTGGCTGAAAAATAACATTCGCGTGCATGAGCAGCAACATTATTGAAAATGCTCTTTTCAAACGCCTCATTGTATACGCTAGGCTCCCAGCATAGTACTTCGCATGTCCCCGAATGCAGGTATTTGCGCGTTTCGACGCCCTGGTCACACAGCCGCGTCGGGGCTGCGCTGCTGGTTCTTCTCTGGCTGACATGGATTATCGACCACGCCTCCGCACGTGGTGCAACTATCCCGTACAACCCCACTGTGAAAAGCTACAGAATGCCTCATAATCAGATTGTGGGTTTGGCACGTAAAACTCCATAATTTATTCAAATATAACCATCATGAAGGCGTTTCTGAAGTGGACGCACAACTTGCCCCACCTCCCCCAAACCTCCCAGGCGCGTTCGCCGATATTTGCCGCGAACAGGTCTGGGCATCACTCGCGCGTTTCTCTCGCGACCGCATCTGAAAGCTGCTCAAAGGCGTGTGCCGATTCCGGGAGATGCAAGAAAGAGAGAAAAAAAACTCAATTGCATAAAAGGGCCGTCCCGGCGTCCACACAGCTCTACAAAAGGTGCGTAGACGCGAGTTAGCAATCATTCAAGTAGTCTGGGCTTTCACTCATTCCGTGATTCCTGTTTAGACGCACCTGTCATTCCCATTCAACAATTAAGTAAAGCCTCCCGTCACAAGAACAAGCTTGCAACCTGCTGTCCATTCTTACAAATCGCCTTTTGTCACCGTTCCTGACTGTATTCTAGGAAACGCATAAGTTGGACACTACAGACATGTTTCACCTTGTCATGTTGGAGCAGGGTGCCATTACCCCCTGCGACAGTACCTACTTCTTCTCTCGGAATATCCCTCGTTGCTCTTTTCCTTTGTTCGTCTCTAACCTTTGCTCCCTGCCTTTAACCCTCTCCTCCTGTTAACTATCCTTCCCCCTACTACTGCTTAGCGCTTGTCACCGCTTCCGCGTGGATGTAACCTTCGGCTCCGAAAACTTCAGCTTTTGTTCGGCTTCCTTATCGGCCGTGTCAGTGCAGGACCCAAGCACGTGTTCTCGCTCGTGTGTCTGTCATCGCATGGCCCGACGGTGGCTCCTGCTAGCCTGGCTTACAATCTACCTAGCCTCATAATTTTTTGTCCCCTTCTAAAATTCACACAGCTCACTGTCTAGAACTGGAACCGGTGACTCGAGTGCGGAATTCTCGCCCTCCGTGAGGTCTAGGCGCGTGCATAAGACGCCAAAGCCGACACATAAATTGCACTCATTTCGCTTCCTCCAAACTAATCAATCTAGCCTCTACCATCAGTTAACATTCTGTGCATTTTTTTTCTTTATTGTTGCAGGAAAACCCAAACTACCACACGAATACATCTACCCCTTCCCCCTCGATAAAAAAAAAATCTACGAGTGCGATGTGATGGAGAAGGTGAGAGCTAAAAGCGACAATCCGCTTGACTAGGTTCTGACGACCTATAATTAACTCAAGAAACGAAGACAATATATAAAAAAAGGTAACACTCGTAGTCAAAATCAAAAGCCAATACTGAAGAAGCGTAAATCGCTTCTTGGTTGCTCGTCTACCAACGCGGTCAGCAGAAGTACCATTGAATTAAACGGCTGGAACAAAAAAGCACAATATCTAAAGAAAGCTAGGAATTAGTATAAACCCACAAGCTCAAAGCATGCATACCGGAAACCAACGAGGAAGTGTATACATCGGCTATATACGTCGGTCGCACAGCTATAGCGTGCAAATGCGTTGAACTACCCCAGCTGTTGTCTGAATACGTGACCCTGACGAGTATGTGTCACAGCACCAGCTCGCACGTACCTTGACGTGGTCTAGCAGAAGGCTGGCCGCCACGGAGCCCATGCCAGCCAGGAGGAAAGGCAGGAAGACCTGGGCACACGTGACGCACAGGCTTTCGCTCTTCTCGGGCTCTTCCTCGCCCTTGACGTCGAGTCGCTCGCTGGAGCCGCCGCTGCCCGGCAGCGCGACGTCCCCGGCCGCCGGAAGGTCGCCGTGCGCGGACATCACCGCCGGGGGAAGCTCGATGATGGCCACGCCGTTGTCGTTCTCCTTGCTCGGCCGCAAGCTGGGCCTGTCCACGAAGCCCACGCGGCAGTGGCTCGCTGCCAGGGAGAGCATCTCGTCGGCCGCCTTCCTGCATGGAACAACAACAGTGGCAGGGTCACGGAGGAGGCATGCGCGTATATATGGGCTTCATGGTTCATCGACATCAGTAGCAGGTGCACGTGTTACGTTGGAAGTACGAAGAAAATGCCGAGACATTTGCAGAAATGGCTGCGTACCGCCTCTGTCAACAGAGCTCCTATCACGTCGATCGAATGCGTAGTGCAAGCCTCCGGCCGTGGCTTAGGGGGCAGTCGTAGTTTGGAGGGATTCAATCCCCACCCCTCTTGCACCCTCTCCCACTCTCCCCGTGAGTTGGTTGGTTTCGCGAAAACACGCTGTTCCTCGAGACAAATTTTAACAATACAATGTGCTGATATGTTTTGACAATACATCGATGAGAGGGAATTCATTCAGAAGCGGGTGTGGCTCTCTCCCTGCACGAACAATTATGTGAGCCCTAAAGTTCCGGCATGCCTCGGAAAGATATGGCGGGAACCGTTTTGAATACGCCAGTGGCAGAGACCTGCATACGCTTTTGTTGACAGCCCACGACATTTCGTTCACCGCTGTCAGTAGGCGCCGGTCGTTCGAAGAAATGAGGAATTGCAAGCGTTTTCATTTGTGCCACGTGTGAGTGTTGCAAACTATAGTGTGTGCAGCAGGACGACTTTTCGAGCTCAATGGAACGAGTACAACAAGCACTCTACTTAATTTACCTGCTTATAGTACTCAAAGCCGTCCTATAGGAAAATGCAAACCCTCTCGGACTCCAGAGATTTGGTGACCGTGGCTGCTGCTGTTGTCTTTCCGAATACGTAGCGCCATCTCTGAAGGTGTGCCGGTGGCTAACTCATTTCATTACGGATATACGCAATGAAACAACAAACAGCACCTGAACACCCTCACTGCAACAAAAAGCCACAGTTTCGCCCGGAACGCGAACCATTGAAAGCGTGTGGGAATGCACATGCGCATTCCGACACCTTCGGAGTGGCCGCGCGCGGTTATTGCGTGATGGTAACGCTCGCGGAGGGTAGCGTGGAGAAGGCACCTTTCGCCACTCTCGCTGCCTTTCAGCCTCGCTGCAACGTTGCGAACGGGGAGACTCGCTCTGAACGGCTCGGGATAAACGCTGCTCCCCCGATAAGTTTCTGTCTTTCGGCTGACGAGCTTGCGATTGGCCGCAACTCAACTGAGCCGCGGAGACCACCGCACGGCGTTCCCATGCAGCGGCCGGCCTTTGTGAGTGACTGGCGGCCCCAGGGCCCGAGCACGGATCCACGCTAGGCGACCTAAACCCTTATCGGCCTCTTGTGTGTTTCTCCCATTTTGCGGTTTTCGCTTCAGCCGTGCGGAAACCTCCGCGCCGACGTGGTTTTGGTTGTGTTCGTCTGTTGTATACAAAACTAAGGTCTGTTGTCTGTTGGTATACAAAACTAAGGTCAATAACCGCCTTAAGTTAAAAACCCGCCCTGTCCTCTTAGCCTGAACCCACTGCGGTCGCAACTCACTGCGAACCGCGGCCTAGGGGTCACAGCTCTGACTGTTAAGGCTGCTGCGAAAGTGCTAGCGAGCGACTAGCGCCGTGCGATCCAGAGAAGGGTCGCACGGCGCCAGTCTACACGCACGAACCAAGTAATATAGCAAAGTAATAGACAAGTGCATGAAGTAATGTTAGCAGCTTTTATCGGTCGTATAAATTACAGTAACCATTCGATTACTAATTACACTAAGAAGCATGATATGTGTCAGGCGCCGCACAAGCAAACATGACTAGATTTCACTCGAATACCTCGAACACTCGCTGAGGAAGAGCGCCGGCAGGAGACAACGAACGCTTCGTGCTTCAACGCGCGTCGCAGAAACTTGAGATTACGCAACCTTCAACACGATAGGCGAGCGGGATCACATCGCGCATGAAGCCTTCGGCGATATTGACTCGCCATTCTGCCTTGCACCCGCCGCAGAATAAACACAGAACGCGGCGCGTGGGCCGCGTTTGCACTCAGCCACGCGGACAGCCAGAGCACGGCTAGAGGAGGAGACGCATGCTCCCTTCCCCTGGAGCCTGCTTGATCATGTCACCTTGATCGCGTTGAAAAGAAAGTGAGAGAAACAGAGACGGTTAATTGGATGCAATGGCTAAAATCAAAATGCACCATAGAGATATACAAAAACGACAATAGAGAAATCGGGGCGGAAAATCAGTGGGAGGACGCACGGGGCAGTGCCTTGCTATGCGAGGCCCGAGCTGGCTGCCTGAGGATAAAAAGATGCCGGAGAAAATATGCGCCACAGGGCACGTGCGTGGTGCAAAAAAAAAAAAAAGAACGGGAAAGACTTGGCACATCGTAATGGAATGCCAAGGCATTAACCCAGCGAGACCCACAGGGAGTGTCCGTCTTCCACAAACGTTGGGACTCAAAGAAGATGGAACGATTAGCTGGTCAGCAGTCAAGATAAGCAAGAGGCCATCAGAGTATGGTGATGCAAAAAAGCAGCGACGAGATTGATAGAATCGGTGTCATTGCAGGTGTACGTTGAGGTACAATATAGTGGTAGAGGTTTTAAATACGAAGTTAAGATTGAGATCAAATGGGCGAAAGGCAAGATGGCGATAAATGTGGTAAAATCTGAATAAAAAAATCAGGGCCAGGTGAGTATTTGTCTCCACCCCGTATCAAAGGGGGTGCCAATAATCGTCGTCTAACATTGGGCGCGCCGGAAGTTCACCCGCGGGGAGGCACCGTCCTTCTCGGCTCACCCGCGCACGCTGTTCCTTTCACTAACAGCATACGACACGCGCTGTGTGATATGATCTCATCGCAGTTGGAACTTATGCGGAGCACGACGGCAACAATTCACCAGTAGTGTCCATGTAACTGCTATCGCAATATGCGCCTTTAAGCGAATAAATTTGCTTTAGTAAAGCGAAGCCACAGCATCTCGATGCCGTGGCTCAGTAGCCACCACATCTTACTCCTGTTTCGAGTAAGCCTGTTAACGTTCCTCCTGAGTTCCGAGAACGCGCAGCTCATCTGCCACGAAGATGGGTCATTCCTCTTCCTCAATTATTTTTTTAATGGGAATAATTGTCCTTGGCTCTTTCGCTCGTTTTCTTGGGTGGTGGCCGGACTCTCCTCGCCTTTGCAAAATTGCCAATGCAAAGGCGCCGATGGAAAAGGTACGTGACCTCGCGAAACACAGTCGCGAGGCGCCTTTGTTGTCAAACGTCAGCAATTTGAGGCGCACCAGCTGCCGCGCGAGCGCTTTGTGGCGTCTGAAGTTTAAGGAATCTTGTGGGGGGGGGGGGGGGGGGAGAAAGTCTGCATGATTACTCCCCCCCCCCCCTTCTCTATTCTTCCTTGCTCTGAACTTTTATTTATCTCGCTCATTTTTGTTTATCTCGACCTTTGTTTATCTCGACATTTTATTTATCTCGCTTCATTCCAAATTATTCAACGACCAAACTTATGGGTATTTGCATCTTATAAAAGCAGAACTTGTAGTGCTGAATTTATCCTTTGGAAAAGCGATTACGTTTGTGCTATAAAAAAATGGGTGAGGTTTTTTCCGCACTGTCTAATCTTATGTTCCTTTTAGCTTCAAACTAGTATACTAGTATACGCCCTATTTGCAGTTTCTGCCGGCGTAAATACTCAACGTGACAATACTGAATGGACACCAACTAGACCTTGTTTAGGGAGCCAGATACTAGAATACACTTTGTGTGAGGACATCCCTGGATAAAAAACAGTGACGATCATTATTATTTTTAACGCTCCGTTATTATTTATTTTTCATTATTTTTATTATCTCTGTAGCTTAAAAATTAAGTTAAGTGGTTTTGACGCGTCAAAACCACGACCTGATTATGATGGACGCCGTAGTGGGTGCTCTGGAATAATTTGGACCACCTGGGGTCCATTACCGTGCACCTAAATCTATGTACACGGGTGTTTTCTCCATTTCGCTCCCATCAAAATGCGGCCGCCGTGGCCTGGATTTGATCCCGCGATCTCATGCTTAGCAGCCCGGCACCATAACCACTAAGCAAGCACGGCGGTTAATCATCTGGGTAGATAATACGTCTTTAACGACTGCGCTGGCACTTACTGCCCTAAACTATGCCCATCACCGGTCGAACCATCGGCAGATGAAATAGGTATCTCCTAGTCGAAGGAACGCTAAAATGTTTTTGATGGTTTCAATAAGACGCACCGAATTGGTAGGCAAGGCATTCGTGATCCTCAAGGTCCAAATTTAAGTACTGTGCGTAAAGCGCGTAATTTACTATGAGGATTGAAACATCTGCACCGCTACTGATTTCAGCGAATCGCAAATGGAAAATATGCGATGAAAATTTCTATAAACATTTGCTGCCCACTGCGGCACAACAGACAACACAGACCCAAAATAAGACACAAATACGGAAACAGAAAACGCGATACCAGCCGATACCAGCCTACGATAATACTCACCAAATATACAGAATTGAAATATGTTTAGATATTTCAATAAAAGGACGAAGATCACGTTAAGCAGATGTTACGTGGGAAGGGTTTCAGTTTGAATGATTATGGATATTTCATTATTGCGCACACAATACGTACTTTATTTTGAGGGTTTGTTGGGTGTTTATTTTCTTATTTTATTTTTTGTGTCTTCTACCAGCACCTGTACGAAGCCGAAGAAATGTATTTGTTCTCGAGTGCCATGTTCTTAAAGGGGGCTCTGAAACAATTCTAACTAATCACAAAGTGGCCTCATTAATAAAGGACGTCGCCTCAACAATCTGCTTCCGCAAAGTGTTTTAGAATTCTTCAAGTATAGGCGGAATTAGACCCAGTTGTCATACCGATGCGCGGCTATCTCTCTCCTTTCGCCTCCATTAGCGCGCTGGAAAGCTGCACAAGGCAGCTCACGTGACAACTCAGATCGGCTCTCTCTGATAAGTTTCAATATTCCTCCCGCATATAAACAACCAAGACAACGCAGCTACGACAACAAAATGCATGTGAACGTCCGGCGTGTTAACGTGTGCTCTTCAATCTGACTGAAGGCAGCGGACATACTGGAATTACTGTTGAAAGCGTTCAATTAGCATTGTCACAAGCAAATTGTTACCACAAATAACAAAAATAAAGGAACAGAAAGAAAACAGACAGACCCAGGAAAAAAAAAACTATGAATAGCGCGAGTAATGCCACTGCTTTCTACCTGTTCGCGTGGTGTATTCGTGTCGGCCGCTGGTTGCATTTACGTCATTACGCGCCACGCGGACATACTTCGGTATATAACTTCGGTGCACCGACGCGACAGGTACAATGGAAGCCATATGTTTCAGACGTTACTGGCGAAACGAGCATAAATGACTCGACGTGTACTCACGCGCTACTGTGTTGCCAGCGCACGAGTGATCGCATGCCGCTTTTACACGTAGTTGCACGCGTCGCACCGCTTTGCGTCTTTCTCGTCTTCTGCTTACGAGGAAGCTTTAGCTCGGGGCCAATCGCGATTTCCCCACCGAAATACACGTCAAACGCACAAATGCTCTCCCGAGACAACCGCTGGACCTATATGAACGAAATGCGATGCATTTGAGAGAGAAAGCTAATATTCTAGCAGCATTTCGATTCAGGGCCTCACAATTTTTACGAAAATTGCCGGAAATCGTTAAGTGCATAAAAAATTATGCACGTAGTTTACAAATTCGTAACTCTGCATCAAAAGCAGGAATCGCTGTTCTGTTAACTGCTTCTGTTAGAGCAGGGTTCTGCATTCAAGGTTAATATTAAAAATGAAGGAAATGGTTTTGCCCTCGCATATTATTAACTGGGTAAAGAATATCTATTCAACCGTAATCAGTACGTTATTTTCACGGATCCTGTTCGCGGTTTTTGGATGTATGCTCAGGTGTTCCCGCAGGGGTCTGTTTTCGGACCACTCTTGTTTAATGTTTGTATATTGTACGTGGCGGACTCGTCTGTATCCTTGAAGTTATTCGCAGATGACTGCATCCTATTTACCCCTGTCAATTCGGTCTCTCACCAAATCACCTTGAATAACACTTTAAACAAATTGGCAGAACGGTGTGGGGGAATTAACCTTCCGAAAAATGTGCACATGTGCATCACTAATAAACGCAACAATCTTCCCTTTGCCTACCATATAAAAACAACTCCCTTGAAGAGGTTCAGGAATACAAATATTCAGGACTGACATTAACTTCCAGTCTTAACAGGTTAACTCATATAAATACCACATGCTCTACAGCCCGAAAAGAAATTAGGCCTTTTGAAACATAAGTTGGGCGAATCTTCCCCCTCCCTGAGATCGATGACATACAAAACTTTTATCAGACCTTCTTTGGAATACGGCAGTGCTGTTCGGGACCTTTTACTCCGGCAAATGCAGAAAAATATTTAAAAATTCAAAGATTAGCCGTCCGCTACGTCTACAAACGTTTTAAACATCTTATCTCACCTTCAGCAATGTTACAAATGGCCGAACTTGAACCACTTGCTCAAAGGAACAAAAGAGCGGGTTTGAATTTCTTAGCATCTCTTTATTTTGGTAAACTGGGAATAAAACCTGACGATTATTTGGAGAGACACACTGGTCGAGCCTCACGTCAATAACACGGTCATCACATCAAGCCTGTGTTCACAAGAACTAACTTATACAAATAGTCATTCTTCCCGCGTACAATTACAGATTAGAATTCATTACCATGAAGTTCCCCCTTGCTACGCGATACTTTGTGATTTTTTAACATGTCTTCTTCTTTGTGTTTGCACCCTCTCCTGCTTAGATTGTACAAAAAAAAAAAAAACGAGTAACTTATGTGGCATAGTTACAATGCTCACGAGGGTTTTGTAAAAGTCCTGCTCATAAATTTTAGGGCAGTGTGCAATACACAAGCTTTGTCCCCTGTAAATGACTTAACAGGTGTGTAGTTTACCGAATTTTGACATTGTTATGTTGGTTATTACTGAGTCACGAAGTTTAAGGCTTGGCACGTTAGTTTATTTTTTTTTTCATGTTCGGAAAATTTTCTAGAAAGGTTTCATGGCTTAAAAATAAACGGCTTCTACGTACAGTCACTAGACTTTAACCTGTTTTTTAATGCACCACATCTAATCGATTTCGGTGGAGTAAATACTGAGACAAACGATCTCTCCGTTTCTACGTACTTAGATAAAACGCGCCAAGGATGCGCAAAAGCCCCCTGCGATTCCACCTCGGTGCCGCTACCGACTAGCTCGAACTACATTTACACCATTGAAGGGACGCCGAGGAGCAATAGTGGTTAGTTTACTTCGGGGAACTACTTTTTCGAGACTCTATTAGCGGTTATTTGGCGGATAATAATTGGCTATTATAGGTAAACATGAAGGACAGCTTCCTTTAAGAATTTCGGGCTTGAACTGCAATGTCAGTACGACGCCGAGGATGTATAAGCGTTCTGGCAAACTTGATACGTTTTTGTCCGAGAAAAGTTACCAACACGCACTACAGGTGTGGTTTTCGGTTCCTTTGTAACGGAATTTGTCCCATTATTACTTGTTTATCGATGAACCCTAATGACTAGTCGCTAGCCTTTTGGAACGCTAGACGCGTTCCAAACCTTACGACGTCAGGAGGTGCTGGCGCCAGAACTTCGAGCTCGCCTTCCACTTTCTGCGTCTTTTCCGGCACACCTTTTCCGGTTCACGGTATGACGCATACTTGTATTGCATTGTAATGTGTAATGCTGTTAACGATACCTTTGTTAGTGCCCCTTCTTTAAGTGCGTATCCTGTTGCGGTAGAGAGCCTGCGCGTCAAAAGACATCGGTGCGCACTCGTGAGTCGAGCAATAATTGATAGACGCCAAGACTTGCTCATTGCATCTAATAATCGTGTGCTCGATGCCGAAGGGCCAATATTCAGTGGGAGCAGCGCGCGAACCAATTTCAGCCGACGATGTTGTAAAGAAGCACACAAAATTGCCAGGATGAGCGCATTCGAAGAAAACAATCAAGAGCTGCGTCTTAAGTCATTCATAAAAGGCGCTCTTGCGAATAAAATCATCTCTGAAATTCCATGCCAACATTACCGATGTTTAGCTTTTTTATGCATCATTACATTAAGTGCGACGGCAAGAACGGACAGAGAAGGCGACACGCAAGCGTCACCTTGTTGTACGTTTTTTCTTTCGTTTTTGACCCGCCGTGGTGCTGCACTGCTAGGCATGAGGTCGCGGGATCAAATCCCGGCAGCGGCAGCCGTATTTCGATGGGGGCGAAATGCAAAAGCGACCGTGCCCCGTGCATTGAGGGCACGTTGAAGATACCGTGGTGGTCAAAATTTCCGGACTCCCCCACTACGGCGTACCTCATAATCATATCGTGGTTTTGGCACGTAAAACCCCAGAATAAATTCTTTGTTGTTGTTATACGTTATTTTCTTTTCTTTTTTCTTTATGACGTTGCTCGCGCCGGGTTAAAAAGACGAAAACATTTATTTGTGGCGATGCTTTGTACATATAAGTATTCTATGCACAACCGGTGATTACGAAAATATCAGGGACGAGGTGCGTGGCGTGTCCCCGCAAGAATAATGGAAGAAAGGAAGAAATTCACATAACTTTCAGGAACTACGGTTGGTGCCGACCTAACTACGTCGAAAGTTCTGCGCAGAGGCCCGCGAGCTTATATTAAGCACTGCAACCATTAAGGATAGCATTTGTGCGACTATACCGTGTTTCAGTAGTTCCATGCAGTAGAGCCAAGGCTACGTGACCATCAAGCGCAGATTCCTGCGAAGCGAGATGTAGTGCCAGTGTTCAGAACTGGTTGCTTGTTTTAATGGCCTTAACAAGTGGTCTCGTCGGAACATCTTTACTTGAATGATTCTCCGCATGTTAGAGCTGCGATCTTTTAGGTAATTTTGCTTCGTTTTAGAGCGAGAGCTCTACTACGCCATGTCTCGCAGGATCATTCATCGCGTCACTGGCAATGACGTTGAGCCGCCGAGCGCGAGCAACGCCGCCGAGCTCATGCGTGGCAGGTATGCGCACTGCGATTCTGCACGCAAAGCGAGAACACTGTGCCCGTAACTTATAAAATATTATTAAAGGCTAACAATTTCACTTGGACGCGATGAGTCGCCAAATACGACTAACGTAGCGTCGTACCACGTCGAGAGAGATTGGTAAGGGGAACAGTCTTCGGAGATGCTTCCGCGCTGCAGCGCTCGCCGCTAGCCGACGACAGGGAGCGCAATTAAGGACACATTTATGATGTGTTCGCGCTCCTGATTGGTCGAAGAAGCCTGTACCTTCCACAGTACGCTGCACGGAACTACTGAGACAGCGTACCTACGCCTTATGCGCGGGTGTTGCGTGATGTCACCGTTAAGAGAAGCCGGAATGAAAGGAACCTATCCTTCGCAACGCGAATTGAACGAAGCATGACGCAGTGCAGTGCCTAAAACTCGCAAAGATGTCGCGACGTGTTGGCACGGCATATTACTCCCCGAGCCCCCAAAAAATGCATGCGAGAAGGCTAGATCGCGATTTTGCTCGACCCGGATCCATTCAATCATGATCGACCTTCTTGATCGTACACGTCCATCGACTCCATCCTCAATGCTAAGTGAGGTGAACCATATAATCGCAAATGTGCCTCCATGGCAAGGTCGTACGCCTTAAGCGCGAGCTACGATTCCATTGCTCCCGTAGTATACAGGGTGATTAATTTTAAGCGTTACGGAATGTTTAAAAATAGCCTGTGGCAGATAACAGAATTCTAGTCCTTCCGCTGGATTATTCAGATAAGCGGACATTACTTGCACGTGAAATCCAAACACGTATTCATCTAAGTAAAAAAAATCCCTAATTATTTTCTGAGTTACTTTACAGCACACATTGCAATTTACGACTTGGAGCCTTTGAGTTTGCAAGGAATGAATTTCCAGAATCACGCCCCTTTTTTTACAGTAAAGCTGTCTATGGCTAAGGTTCTATGTATTTTTCGTGTCCGTCAACAGATCTGCGTGTGCAAAAACTCAGCGCCCAAATTTGATGCAAAACTGTGTCATTCTATGCAAAAGCTATACGTATCATCACTTGCATATTCATTTTCAGCAGATTAGTTATCAATAGGCACCATTTTCAAAATCAGACTCTCAGGTAGATAAGGGTTTCTCAACCACTGTACGACTCGCGTCGGCCATGTATACGACCGCACCGGCCTCTCTTTGTTGTCGTTCCAAGCGCTTGTGTGCCTAGTTTCCTTCCACTCCCTCGGTGTGGCGGTCGCGTCGCGTGTGTCTACTTTCCCCCGGTTCCCTGAGGTGGCGGCAGTCTTCCACGCACATGTATGCCGCCGATCAAAATAAAAGCTTGTGTGCGTGTGTCTTTTTTCGGAATGACCGCCGTCGCCGCTGAGGAGCTCAGGAGGAATACGATTTGCTCATACCTTTGATCTAAATTCTGTGTCACCTCTATGCCGTGTGCTAAACTGCTTCGCTGGTAAACCACCTTCACAGCAGTGGAATGGGGCATGATTTTTTTCTTTTTTTTTCTTGTTTTTTTAAAGTTTCCGATGGGATATTCACACGGAAACAGAATACGGCCTGGAAGTGAATGGATCCGCGAGCATGAGCGTAGACATAGTTGCCACTTTTTAAAACAAGAACCAGCCCGAAATCTCGAGTGGGGCTTACAGGCCAGTTCCGAGTTAGGTAAAGTTCTTGCAGTGGTTGGGCAGAATGAAGAGCCTGTGAATATTGCGTGAATCACACCAGTGTTCTTTCTGGTAGTGCTGGGAAAGCTATGGGCAACACTGTTTATGTATTGTTCCTTCAGCAAAATGTTGACCTGTATACGCTTTCTCTGAGCACCAGTGCATGCCCGCAAGACAGATTTTGATACGGCATGGGTTAAGTGTCAATTGCATCGTAATATTCTCAATTCTGCGTGTGCACTTGCCAGGCCATGCGGCACGAATTGGATTCAACGATGTGGACGACATCGGTGTTGTTAAGCATTACATGCGTGAAAAAAAGTAGAATAGCCAAGTAGAATTGAACTTGAATGAACTTGATATTGCCTTTCTGCACAGTGCTGTGCATTGTGCAGTGCAGTAGACTCAGTGCCCTGGACTCAGTGCCGTCATACAATTTTGCTGCTTTTTGTTTTACTGCCAATAGAAGTTTTGAAAGAAGGCTTACTTTTTGTTCGTCACGCATGGCGAGTATAGGAAAGGCACAGACGTCAGTAAAGCAGTAAACGGCACCACACCGTCAATAGAATGGCAACGACGATGACAATAATCAATGAATAAATCAATCAATCATGTTTATTTACTGCGCCCAGGAACAACCATAAGGTGTGAGTGTGGCGCACGGTAGGGAAATATAATTAAAAAAAACAATGAATAAAAAGAAGCATTGTGAAAACAACAGAGTACCTACAACAAAGTGCAAAGTAAATACAAAATTAAGAGGAGGAGAAGGGCGGTTGAACAATATATGAAGCTATGACACAACAACGCAAAGCTCAGAAAAGAACAGGGACAGCGTGTTAAGAAAAATATCGAGATCCTGAAATAAAGTATTAAAGTCAGTATTCTGTGGACGGTTGAGTTTTTTGTGATGACAGGCAGGAACATTGAAATGCCTATGTTATCTGGTGGTCTTGCGCGGAATACGAAACGTGATACAACAGAGTAGTTCGGGGCAGGTGGGGATACCGTGAAGGAGTTTGAAAAGAATAAGAAAGGGGTCAGCGCAATTACGTCGGCAGCGAAGTGCAATGGCATTGTTGGATCTAGAAATGCCATTCCAGACGACCTACGCGGAATCGAGTTGAGGAAGAAGGATTGTTGCGTAAAACTTGCGGAACGGTGTACGAGAATTGAATTTCCTCGATAGTCTGCAAATAGAGCCAAGAGAGCGCATACCCCGCATTGCAATGTGTTTAGTGTGAGCAGAAAAATGTTAGGTTGCATCAAAAAGTAAGCTGAGATCATTGATTTCACAGACCTTACACAACGATACAGAATCTACAGAATAAGAAAAAGAAATGCTTGTTTTACATGTGAAAGTCATGACTCTGGTCTTAGCAGCATTCAATGTGAAGTTATTACCTGTGCAACATTTATTAATAATAACATGCTTTATTTACATCATGATGTCAACAACGACGAACACGGTGATAAGACGACACTTTGCTGATTGACATCCAAAGGACAGTGGTCACGTAGGATTGTGAAGATAAAGCAGGATCCAACGTATTGAAGAGTAAGAGTGTTCCGTAGTGTTCGAAGCTATTGGTTTAAGTCACAGGAGCTGGATGCATATTTTTTTCGAAACGGGCTCATCTAAAAATTTGTGGCCATAGAATTTTGCGACACGAGGCGACAGTTTCAGACGATTCGTGCATTAGGAGTTTCCCTAAATTTCGCAATGTGGGAAATTTCCAAACGTAAAGTGTCGACGACGACGATGTAGACACCCCGAATGCGGGAAATAGCTACGGTGGTGTATATTCTATATGTGCAATACTCAGGTGTTGTCGCTTGTTAATAGAGTTCTAGATTAGAGGACGCAGGCCGCTTGTGTTCCCAAATTTAACCGTCTGTTATATGCGCACCCGTATAACAGCGATTGTTTGCTGGCCCTGGTCAACAAATATCCACTGCTCGGTCTTGCCGCCTGTCTAGCCACGTGACGGAGAGTTCTCGATTCTTGAAATGACATGAGGCGATACGTCATGTCGGGGGCACCGTCTGCTATGCAGCGATGTTGCGTGTCCCAATACCTGGATGGCTCAACTCACACTAAAGCTGTCGGTAGGCGTTAAGTTGGCAGCGCGGTCACGTCACGACGCCAGAGGAAGCTGCAATGCAATGGTGCTATATATGTTTAAGGACATTACTGGAACGGTGCAAAGCGTTCGGTTTCGCGCTTTGTGGGGTCACGCGGTGTCCTTCTGTCAATCCTTAACGGCAATGTGTTGCGCAACGGTGTATATCTTGTGGACCGAACGTATACAGACGGGAACGCTCCGAGAGGTAGGCTACTCGACTCGATCGTGGCACCGCGCTAGAATTCCGCGACCACTAGTTGTCTACGGACTCGTGCATTCTCATATATAAGAAGCGTGTCACTGCAAGCGGAAAACCGCTCCTCGCTCACGTTAATTAGGGTCACGGCCTCTGTCCTTCGAGGCTTTTCCTTGCTTTTTTGTAACAGATACATTCTCTCGTGCACGGAAATCCCTGGAATTATCCCGCTCGCATGATACTCTTGGTGCGACACTAAGCAACGGTTTCAGGTGCATAACGCTATGGGAGTATTTGACGCTGTCGAATGGTTACAGTGTTTACTGCGGGGTTTTCAGAGAGCATAGAAATGACGCCTAATAACGTGGTCAACATGGTGCCCCGATGCACTATAGACCGGCTGTCAACCGCCTACACGGGACGACAAACACACATACGCAGTGCGCTGCGCGGCGCCATGCGTGCGCTCACCGTGTGATCTCGTCAGCCTTGATGACTCGTGGCCGCGTCCAGAAGCCCTTGCCCGGCACGGTGGTGATGCTGGCGCGCTGGCTGCCGCGGTCGGCAGCCGGCATGGCTGCCGCTCAGCGCCACTGCGGGCTCCCCCTTGTGGATCGGCCGTGCTCTTCTTCGTCTTCGTCTCCGCGCGCAGCTCAGCGGGATGATAGCGCCAGGTGAGCCGCTGGCATCGGACGCCCAGTTGCCCGACCGGACCAGCTGCTGTTGTCCACGGGGCCAGCGTCACCGGGCTCACGGCTGGGAAGACGCGCGCCGGGTCTTGAGCTATATGCAAGCTCGCAAACGTCCGGGGAACTACGGCCGATCACACAAATGACACGCACAATTCCTCACGGGAAAAACGCGTCGCTCGGGTCCTGGACTCTGGTACCGTGTGTCACATATGGACGACTCCGTTTCTCCGGCCATCTCCGAAGCGCGGACGACAGGCATCTACCGCGATGATCGGTTGTTCGCGGAACCACAATCTGTAGCTGACGGCGTGTTGCACGCGTCCTTGTATTCCAAACGGTGTGCGCGCTATTCGCGTCGCGACTGCTGCGATGCTTCTTTTGCTTTCGCCTGTGCGGCGGTCCAACAAAGGCGGCCTTCCCGGAGTATTGCGGCGGGCGTCCAGGCGTGGCCGAGGAGGAGGGCAGAACCGCGGCGGCTTCGCTTTCGTCGTTTTCCTTCAACGCGACGGGTGCGTTTTCAGGCCGACCGATTGCGCTTTCGGTCTCTTGTGTCCAGCAGAGCGGATCGTATACGGTTTCCACACACTGTGTGTAATGCAGCCTTTGTGTCCACACCCTTTCCCCCCCTCAGCCTCGCGGGCGTCTCTTCCGGGGGCCGCCTTGCCCGCGTTCACCCAGATTCTCCTCCTGCGGGACTCGTGCTTTCGTGACCTCGCGGGTGCTCACGACATTGCATTGCACTGGCTTCGATGTCGCGGTGTTTTTCCCGTGCGAGCAGATGCTCTCTCGCTGCTACTCAGCTACGCAGCGTTAGAGACAAGGCACTGAACATTGTGGAATGCGTGTTCTGTGTCATGCCGACCCCTTTACGCTGTTAGGTACTAAGTTCGCAAAATCGTCCAGCGTTTTCTGTTCTCTTTCTGGTGCTGAAATTAATTCAGGGATACCGGGCACTTAGGAGGCTCATGACATTAATGGAAGCGAGTGCATTGAGAATTTGGTGCAATAGCGAGCTTCAAATGATGCCGCCATACGTGATTTTAGAGGTCAACTGCTTAAAAGCTGCACTGCAGGGAACGCTAACCTATATAGCGGTCAGCTATCTAATTAGCTCACGTGTAAAGCCTTTTTTTTTCTTCTTTCTTTAGTACGAAATTTTCAAAGATGAGGCAATAAACGGGCACCTGAGCAAATGCCGAAGTGTTCGTGAACTGCGTTGGTCTATTTCTGGCCAACGGTTGACTGGAGATGAACAGGACGTGGGTTGAGAGATGGGTGCGGCTGCTGCGGATACTTGAAAACCAGGAAATCGTTCGTAGATGTGGACATCCACCACACGGGGTCAGTAATGTGGCCGCCTTCACTGAGGTTACCGTGGCCCTTGGGCTGACCGTACTAGAAGAATCGGACCAACCTCAATCAAGAGTCGCAACATCGTCGCCTCACTCCTGTTTTAGCTGTCGTCTCTAACCATCGCGCAACACCCAGTAAGCCCCAGACAGCGGGCCGAAATCCAATAAACGTTCTTTCCCCTACGATAAGTATCTTGACGGTTGGATGTATGGGAACGTTGAATGTCGTCATCAGCTCGCATACGAAGGCTCCGAATTTCGCCGTCGCGGTCGTCCAGTGGCTATATCTACTGCTGAGCTCGAGGTCACGGTTTTGATCCTGGCTGCTTTTCAATGCAAGCGAAATGCAGAAAGCGCACTTGCGCTTAAATTTAGGTGCACGTTAAAGAACGCAATGTGATCAAAATTATTCCGGAGTCCCCCACCAGACGACGTGCCTGATAATCATATCGTGGTTCTGGCTCGTAAAATCCCTGTATTTAATTTCAATATAAATCACGTACATAGAAAGATTTTGTGTGCATCTAGTTTTGTCATTGCCATCTTCATGAACTTCCACCGGTCTGCCAAGTATTATAAACAGTCCTATGTCGCATTCTATTTTGTCACATGCCACACCATGTCACGATTAGTGCACGCGATCCACTCAGAGTGTCGTACGTGGTCGACATTTGTAAACACCGAGCTGGTGCACTAAAACGTCGATTACGTTATTCAGTAATAACTTCCACTATAGTTAACACCGAGCTGCATAAAGAGTTGGCGGAGCAACGCTGGCGGGCCTAGGAATACGCGATTCATCTTTTTTTTTTTTTTTTTTTTCAGGCAGCTTGCCCGGTAGCGTTTGCATGCATGGGTGTATAAATGAAATCGTGGATGGGCACTCCCCATGTCGAAATCGCAAAACTCTCTCAGCGTTGTTATCGCCAACGAGCCAACGCGTATAACTTTCGTGCAGTTCGACAGCTCTTAATAATTCTCTCTCGAGTAGTCCTACTTCCTGAGTCACAACTTGCTGTGAATGTCCACGGTAGATGCCGGAACAGCCCACTATGGACAGTTCAAGGGGCCTTTAGGTGCTGGACCCCAGGTTCAGGTAAGGGAAGATTAAGCCCGAGTTAGTTGTCTCTGGAGGGAGACTTCCTCTGCACGGGAAATAATTCCTTCAGAAGGAATCTGCCATCCACTGTGGCGCCCCATGCATTGATTGCTCCATGGCGCCAAAACGCCCGGCAAGAACACTTTTTTGTTGATTTTATGTAGCGCAAGAACGATGCAACGCCCAAAAAAAGAAAAGAAAGAAAGAAAAGGAACAGGTCAACAGAGTGGCACCATTTCTTCTGGCTCTGAACTCGTCTGCTGCAGGTTGTCACAGGGGACGCCTCCCTCTTCTCACTCTATTGCGATCCGCAAAACAAAGTCTTCGTGAGCGACAGCAATACTGCCAGCTGTGGCCTTCGAGATACACGCACAGACACCACCATTCTGCAGAGTGTGTGCGGCTCACAAAACTCCGCGAAAGTTGTCAGCCCGACTTGTTGAGTGATGGCTATTACGTCTGGTTCCAGACTGCACAATGCCGCAGGCGCATATGGTCAGTCCTTAGTGGCCGTGGTGAACAGAGTTTCGTTTCCCTTCGTCACATATGGCGAGATTGCGGATGAGAAAATGGTCTGGCGACAGCGTAACGGAAAGGACAGACACAGCAAAACCAGAAACAGACACGTCTAAGCGTTATGAGCTTCCACCGAGCCTGCCCCCACCTTCCTCCCTCTTTCCTTTTTTTTTGCTCTAATCGCGGATCACTGGCTCAGCCTGACCTACACGCTATCTGCTTTTGTTTTTGAAGGTAAGCCCTTCAATTCACCACTTGGTATTACAGCCAAGCAGTTGCTCAAGCTTCTCGATCGAGCTGGCTTCCCTCTTGTCTGTAGGTTTTACTCGTTGTGCCGGCATACCATGAGCGGCTCAAACGCATGCCGATGGCGTCCAGCCAAACAGCGCAACTATAACGACTGCTGCCGCTGTTTTTAACGGCTGTCTGGTAACTTAATCGGCGTACACATTGCGCGTGCGGTGCTACAAGCGCCTGACACATAATGGCTCTCGCGTGGTTTATCGTGCGCTCGAGCGTTCGACGCACGTGACTTAAGTACGTGCCAATGCTTCCCTAAGTCACAGCGCCACCCAGCAAACATAACGTCACCAATGGCGCCGGATTTTTTGCGATGCTATTTGCACGTATCGTGCGGAACAAAACACCCAACCCGATGCACTGAAGTTCTAAAACTATGGCAGCATATATCTAGCTGCTTTTGCTGCCACTGCGCAATGCAACCTTGCGAACAAGGACGAATTGCGTATAGGCGACAACGGGTGATTACAGGTTATTACTCAAGGGTGATTACAGAAGCTTCGTGTAAATGGGCAAAGAAAACAAACGCTTCTCGGTCTCTCTTTTTACTCGGGACGCCGTCGTGCCGAGGCTCAGAGTTTCGGTCAGCTACCTATATATACAACAGCGTTTCACTTAACATATATTTTTTAAAAGGTTTCTTTGCGCATCGCGTCTTAAAATACTATCAACTTTCTTTGGCATCGAAGGAAAAACCATGGCGCCGAGCTTGTGCATATAGATCATGTCGCCAAGGAGGCCGAATTACTTTTAAATTTCGATTGATATTTGTTGCACGGATACAGCGTCCCGGCGTTGAATAGCACGGACTTTAGCAAAAACTGAAGTGCGACAGCATCATATATTTTGTTTCTTTCTGATGATAAGGTGGAAAATAAACCAAAGATATGCGAAAAACAAATTTGTTGATATTTCTTTACAGCACTTGTCTATTTCCAAGCAAGAAGCACTTCATTGTTTGAACGTCGAACTTGATATGACGCGTTCTTTGCATAACGACGCTTCCCTAGCTACTCGGCTTTCGGACGCTGAAGATCGCAGTAAAGTAATAGAAACAAAGGTTTCCGTCACGCTAGTTGATTGTTCTCAGCATAGCTCCATAGCGAACAATATTGGCAAAGCTAGTGGATTCAGTGTCGCCATGTGGGCTAGTGATTTGGTGCTCTATTTCTCCACATTCAGTGTGGAAATCAGACACAAACGCGCATACGTATGATATATAGTAATGCATATTTTTACGGAGACGTAGTTATTGAACGTAAATTAAGTTTTCCTTTCCTACTACTTATACAGTGACGCTTTTACATATCCTCTTGGATTCCCTTGTTCTTGCCACCGAGCCACAAACCGTAGTCGCGGAGTATGAATGGAATGCGAATGTGTAGCACATATTAAGGTTGGATATGTTGAAACTAATGCGTATCAGAATTTCTACAAAATGGAAATGACCACCCGGTTTCAATTACGAAATTGCACTATGCATAGCAATAGTTGCTGTAAAGCGAATAAGTAGAGTTTCACTCGCACAATTAGTGTTAATTACCTAAATAAATCGTATACCTTATAGCACAGAAAAGCAGGATATGATTCCTCGTATGGATAATTTAGTTTCGCTGTTACGATTACAAACGATGTACAATCGCCGAGCTCAGCAAGGACAGAATGTGGCACATACACAACCGCAACTGTGACTTAGTGCACATATCCCTGAAGCATATTAATGATTAGACGCATGGTGCGTGATATGTACCTACATGGACAGCAATGCAACAAGACGTAGCCGTGTGACCGCGCCTTCCTGCGATTCTTCGGTGGTCGTGGTAACTTTCGGCGAAAGCACAGGTTCGTCTTCTTTAGCAGGGAGGTGGAACGATTATGGGTCAATTTTTAACAATTCTTCGCCTATACAACTTCAAGACAAGAGTGTAAGAAATACAGCACACTTGTTATGTTTGATTTGAATATCTGAGCGATTATTGTAGTAAGCAACAAGTTTTAATAACCATTTGCAACATTTGGTACCCACCATGATGGATGCATTCTCCATTATTTGCTTACCCCACCAAGACGACAATGTAGACAGACCTGTATTTCGTATGTTCACCGCAGGCAAGACACTCATATTTAGAGATTTATGGAATTTTTAAAAATCGCCTGTTGTAGACAGCACAATTCTACTTACTGACCGACATTGTCCGGAGCGACGGACATTACTTGAACAAAAAAAATCAAAACACATATTCAACCAATTACTAGAAATTCACTCATTACCTTCAGAATTCATTCGTTTAAGACACATATTGCAATTTACGAATGGTAGCTTGCGAGTTTGTGCGGCTATCATTCTAGGATGACATTACTTTCGAGTTATGCGCCATTAAACTCGTAAAAACGGACTGTTAGTCCACTTACTTTTTTAACAAAACGCTCTTTTATGCATTGAAGCATAAAGGTAACGGGAACGCCTATGTGTTTCATCCCACAATTTGGGAAATAATATCTCGAAACTGGTGTCATCCTGGAAATTAATTTCAAATGGATGTGTTTAGCGAACTCACCGGTTACAATTTGTAAATTGCAATGTGGGCCGTAATGTAATTACCTAGGAAGTTAATTAGCCAATTATGTTATATATTTGAATATTTATTTCCATTTCTAGTGCTAGTAATGCTCGCCTCTTCAAATAATCCACCTCAAGGACAAGAACAGTGCTATCTGCCACAGGCGATATTTAAAAATTCCGTAAAAATTAAAAATGATCGCCCTGCATGTAAGCAGCCGTTCCCGATATAAATTTCGTGTTTCTTTGTTCACTGCACTCTGTAATTGCTAAAAGGACAGTCTTAGTCCAAATATACGCTTGGTGAAAGGAAGGCCGAAAACTGGGAGCGAAGAACCGGAGGTGGCGCTTACCTGAAATTTGTCAAGTGTCAGTGACTTCACGCTTTTCGACGACGTGTACTATACGACTAGTTAAATGTTGAACAGTGAAGAGTTACTACACGTTGTTTTACGGCAAGCTACTACCTATCGTGGCAGTCGATGGGCAACTTTCTTTCTGGAATAACGGCCCACATAGGCGAAAATAGGGTAAAACTTCTAACGTCACGTGTGGCACGTGTATGGCGAAAAAAATAAAAGTTGCCTTTGTCTCTAAGTTACTTTATGCGAATATGTTCACGTGAATCTTTGTGTATGGAATGACTGCTACAGCATTATCAATAAAGGCGTGATTCATTATACCATGTGACACAACAATAATGTAGAGGCCAGAAGTAATTCATGAGACACACACAAGACAAGAACGGCGTTAGGAGACTGTCGAAAGAAGTGTCGTTACGTAGGCTGCGCTTCTTCCTTTGACGGAGAAGCAAAAAGTGGGCTGTCTGCATTCAACAACGACAAGCAAGTGCTTCGAGATACGGGGTCCGAATTGTGATGCTGAAGGCAGTCGCCTTGCAAAGGGAAGCTGTCAAGCTGAGCAACGGTGATGGTGTCACGTGGAATCGCACGACTGCTTTGTGCCGGCTGTTCTGCAGCACTAGGTTCGTGTTGTCGGAGAGGATGCGTGCATGTCGAAAAACGAAATTGCCTACAGTAATAAACTCTCAGTGTAAATAAGAACTCCATAAAGGGTCACTCGAGACGGCTTTAGCGAACCGAGGCTGTTCGGTATAAGCTTGCTGAAAGGGCTTTTACGCGTTGACGTTTGATAAGGGCGACGTGTATTAATATTGTGAGACGTCGACCGATGCTTTGCTTTTATTTCAGAGCAGCCGCCCGAGACAGAGCCGAAGCACCACACGAGCCAAACGTTGATTATGAGTCGTATGTAGAAATGACGACGACGATATGCACGAATAGCGCGCACACAAGATGATGAGTCGTATTTACAGATGACGACGGCGATATCCGCGAAAAACGCTCACAATATCTCGCATCTTTTGTGCTTCTCTTACGGGGAAGCATGCCAACACTATATTGCGATAAACAACAGGGGCTCATACTCATACATGCTCCTTCGAAACCAGGATTCAAATTTTGAGTCATGCCAAGCTGTTTTAAGTGTTTCGCACAGCTTCCCGCAAAGTACGCACATTTATTAAGAGCGCATAAATTTGGCGGCCAGCAGGTAGCTGCTCTTGCGTAAAAATTGCACTAGTGTTGGTTTTTCGCGTGATTTCGCAACATGTTGGCAGTGCGCCCATCGTTGCCAGCTGTCCATCATCCCACATGACAGCGTGCTTGGATTCAGCAGTGCGCGCTTAGCTGCATGGACTCTGAGCAGTGCGGCCTTCCGCTCTTCGCACGCGTCTGTGGCCACGTGCAGCGAGAGCGAATGGCCAGAACAAAAGAATGTGTTTTTGACCGCGGCTTCTACATGGCGAGATAAGTTGTGTTTACACACGTGTCCAACATCCCACCACAGATTAGACTTTACTGAAGTGATAGAGTGGGAAAGGCACAAGTCCAGAGATAATCAGGGGGCGGCATGGAACATCGGGAAAAACACTAAAAGGGCAGCGTTTATGCGGCTCGGGGAATATCACGTCATTTTGTTGTCGTGCGGATTATCTTCCAGCTGTCGCAGCGAGAGCGATGAATTGCGGACAGGGAAAGTGACGCGGAGTTTTTAGGAGCGCAGTATTTTGCTATCGAGAAACAACACCACCAGGTCAATAAAACTTGTTGCTGGGCTAGTTGGTTCATAATGCGTAAAAAAGACATACGACGCAAAAACAGACCGGCACGAGAGGGCGGACACACGGACAAGAGACAACTTTCAAGTAATTTTATTTAATTCCGAGTTGTGAAAGGACCACACAGCGGCGTTCAGTCTGCGACGTGACGTGTGCAATGACGCACGCACTAGGCACACCTTTAGTCAACCAGGGGCGCGATCGGAGATCTTTGCTAATTTCGCGTTCTGTTCAGTTGCTGCAACTAAACCCCCTGCATCAGCTTCACAGCGGTAGTAGTATGGAGGGGCTTTAGCTGCAACGTCACAAAGTGGCATTATGGAAGATTTGTGACAACGGGAGGGAGAGTGCAGCCAGTCGGCAAGCGGTGAACTCCCCGGTCGACAAAGGTCCGAGGAGTTTGTCGTTTTTGGTGACGTCAAAATGACGACACGCTCATGTCAATCGTTTTGATTAAGAGCACGTCGTCTGCTAGGAGCACAATGCGATGAGAAATGTGAAGTTCGAGCGGTCATCCGCTCGCTACGAGACGGCTTCGCATGGCACGTCTGGTGGATTGGATTAGATCCAAACGGCGGCTGCGGCTACGGAATGGTTCACCACTTGCCGACTGGCTGCTCTCTCCCTCCGGTTGTCCCACATTTTGCATACTGCCACTTTGTGACGTTGCAGCAACTGAACAGAACGCGTTTCGAACAAATATCTCCGATCGCGCCCCAGAACCACGGGGTCACCGTGGCGTCCTGGAAGTTGACGACATAAACGGACTTGCATGACTGTTCGCAGGAACATATCGTTCTGATCGCGACGGGTACATAAAACGCGACACAACTTGTCGCACAAGTAAATGTGCTAGACCAAGACCACCTTTCTTTACGGGCACGAACAAGTTTGTACGGCTGGTTCCTTCCCAAGTTGGGCGAATTGGCAGCATTGAAAAAAAAATTAATATGACGTGGCAGCAAGCATTTTCCTGACACGGTTTATCTTTTGTGATTTGTTGGTGTTTTTGTGTTTTTGTTGGTGTATAATGTCAAAGTCGGCAATACAGAAAAAAAAAAGTCACCGTGGCATCGGCCGGGAAAGCGTGCTCGTTTGGCACCACGGAGGCCCGGGTTCGATTCCCACCCATGCAGAATGAAATTTATCAGGTTTCCTTTCGAGGGCATTAATTTACTTTCTTTATGGAACCTCCCTTAGAAATTTGACGTCAATTCGAACATTTTTGACGTGTGTTCACTCTTTGCCCCGTCAGCCATTTTTAGCACCATCATACGGTTACGCCGCCAACTACGACGCCGGATTTTCGCGTGATGCGGCATATAATACTTTCGCAATAAAACACTGGTGGGATGTGTGCTAAATGATTGCCTCACTGCAACATGCCACGCAAGAACATCTTCTCGCTACCAGAGGCTGTCTCGCCGCTACTTGACGATACACTTAGCAATTGGTCGTGGGAGGCGCGACTCTCCAAACTGGACTTGGGAAGCCAATTGGCGACCCTCGACCAGGCCCGGCGCGCCGCAATAGCCAGTGGGGCCCTGGAAGAGGGGCTCCACCCACAATGACCAAGCATGGTCTTAATTTAAATAAAGTTGTTTCTCTCTCTCTCGCTACCAAACAAAAACATTGACCTATCATTTACGCGGATTATGTTTTGAGGCGACATAAAACGCTTCCATCACTTGCGTTTCTCCGCGTCTTTGGCCCTCTCGTGCTTGTCTGATTTTGCGCAGTATCTTTTCCCTGAACACAATCGGGGCTGCATAAGAACGACAGACTCGGACTTTCTTGCATTTGCATTCATTTGCCATTTGCAGCCATTTGCTGCGATAAGCAGTGAACTTGAAGAAATTATTTTCCCTCTCTCCACTTGTCTCACTGTTTCTGCATGGCCTTCGTCTTCGCTGTGGACGGTGGGTGGAGCCACCGGATAGATTGGCGGGGCCTCCGGCCCCGCTTTAATTCTTTCTCCTCAGGACCTAAATAAAGTTCGTACTCCCTCACTCTTCGCTGTGGAATTTGCGGAATGCTCTGGTCTGGGCACTGAGTCGATTCCTTCATTGATGTTGTACCAATGTGTCATCACCCGTCCCTCAGTTATTTTTTTTAAATACATAAATAGGCCAACCGAGTTTGCGTCGCATGGTCGAAAATTCTGTTTTCATATTTTGCAAACCGACTTAATCCTTACATTGTAAATATTATCTACGTGTGTATTTCCGTTCGTCCATGACGACCATTACAGCTGGGCGAAGTATAAGCAACGATACTTTCACTCCTCCCTAACAACATTAGCAAAAAAAAAAAAACAACAATAGATAAGCCATAACTTAGCACCGCTAACTTTGCTATTATGCTGTAGCGTACTTAGATTGTGATGTCTCGACAGCTGCGCGTGCGTCGCAAGCTACCTCGCGCATTCTTCGTTCATCAAAGTGCCGTTTCTACAGCTCGTACAAAACTTACGATTTCGTGCACACTGTGATGCCCTCGCGACGCTCAACCCACTTCGAATATTTAGTTGGGTGCCTCGTAAGAGGGTGAAGTCGACCGATAGTAATTCTTTAAAGGCTCATTCACACTAGGCCGACACGACACCGATTTTGGGCTGCCGACTGTTGGCGACAGCGTTTTTCTTCCTTTAAAGCGTTCGCCACAACGTTTTCCTTCCTGTAAACTCCCGTCGGTAACAATCGGCAGACCATAATCGGTTTCGTGTTCGCCTAGTGTGTATGAAATGCGTGACCGCCGGTGGGATTGAACCTCTGTTTTCCAACCTCAGCAGCCCAATGCTCAAACGATGGGGCCATGGTCGCACGCATGCCTCTGTCGTGCCAAACTCGCTCTTTGAAACGCCTTGCGCGTTCGTCACGTGCCAGTTTATCGGATTCATTGACAGCGAGTGCTTTTAGACGCTATGCTACGTGCCACCGCCTTCGGGATCGGCCGATTTTTTTCGTCAGAGGAACGGGTTATACCTCCAGAGTGAGTGAAGTCTGTCTGTCATTTTAATGTCATTATTATTATTATTATTATTATTATTATTATTATTATTATTATTATTATTATTATTATTATTATTTTAATTGTCAGCTAACTGAAGTATCAATACCTAATCAATTTTAGTCAATTAAACATTTTTATAGTATGATCGTGAATGTTGTACATTAAAACGTAGCTGTTTTAGCAAATTTAGTAAAGGAATCTTAGAAAGCACTAAATGAAAAAATAAAGGGGCTGCTAATTTCCCGTTTTTGATACGTGCGACTAGGAATTACGAATATGCTTGAATTATTTATAATATCGAATGCTTATTTATTATATATACAATACATGACTTATATGCAAATCTTTCGGAGCAGTCTTTCAGAAGTGGTTTTAAAGCTTAGAAGCACAAGGAAAACCATCAATTACGGCAGTCAGAGTACAGATCGCGGAGTGCTGTCTGATTTGTCATTTTTAGCTGTGAACAGGCCAGAACTATTCTCAGTTTCCGAGGCATAAGTGAACTGCGATCAGCACACTGCGATTACGAATGCTCTCCGTGTAATGGGTTCGTATTTTTCAACCACTTAGTAATGATGTGACGACACTCTTCCCGAAGGGGCATACCTCGAGGACCACAAGTCAGGGTATAGGCCAGAGCAGAGTACGCCATAAGATGCGACATCATCGCCTTATGACCGTGGCGAAAGCAACCCAATGACAGCGATCGCCCGCACTCGCCTACTCAAGGTAAATGCTATGCATGCGCAATGGTTTCCAAGTGTTCACCGCCACGTGTGGGAATCATCATCATCATCAGCCTATATTTATGTCCACTGCAGGACGAAGGCCCTTCCCTGCGATCTCCAATGACCCCAGATCTGACGGTATCCCGTGTGGGAACGGGAAGGACTAAATACATTTTGGGGCAATTGCCGGCCTAATGCAGTGACGTCGTTTGAGGACCGAGTCCAGACGCTGGCTGACGTCCGAGAGACATTTAAAGGGACTCTAAAGAGAAATATTGATGTGCGCTGTATTCGTAAACAACTCTTCCACAGTGCCAAAAGAAGCTGCTCTTGCCGCGAGAGGGCGCTTGGTAAACGCCGCCTTGAAATTGCCGCCTCAGGTCACCTTGACGTCGCGAATTTTGAAGCCGTCTGCTCGGGCCCGGTTAAATTTTGATCGAAAAAAAAATTTCGAGTCTTTTCTAAAGTCTTTTCTAAAGGAGCCAAAAACATAAGTTAGGAAATTTTAAGAACTTTTAGTGAACAACAATGGCCAAAATGCAACGAAACTAACAAACGGTGCAGTCTGTGCGGTCACGGTGACGTATACCGGCCCTGGGGCCTATAGGCGCGAAAATCAACCCGTTACCACGAAATTAACGAAAGCAGGATTCGTCAAGAATGCTTTGTAAATCTAAACTGATTCAGTGTTTCTCTTTGGTGTCTCTTTAGCTCACTATGCAGCTTCCCATGCGAAGCTCCCACTGCCAGTGAGACACTTAGCCCGGTCTCCCTCACCTTGCCCGCTTCGCCAAATATGGTTCGAGCCATCATATAGATATATATCATTCTCTCTTTCTGTTTGCCTGATAACGGTATACATGAAAGCTTCGCCATTATTAGCGACATGTTTATTCACATCTGCCCTGATGTTGGCTTACGTGGAGTTTTTAAGAAATGTCGGTCTCCTACTTTTAAAACAAGGACGGATCAGCCTATACCAAAATATCGCGTTCAGCGCAGTCCAGCAACTTTAGCAATGAACTCATTCTACTTAACAGAAATACAGTCGAACGCGGATATATCGAACTCATGTACAACGAATTATTGTGTATAACGAAGAGTAGTAAAATCCTCCTGAAAATTTTTGAATAAAATTTGTTTTACATACCAAACTTTTTTGTGATCCCTTTCAGATTCTATATATCCGGGTTCGACTGTAGTGAATTCGAGACATAATAGATTTTCTTAGACATCATTAATTGCAATGGAGGACAGTGGAAATAAAGCGAAGCTTGATCGTTCATAACCCGACATAAAGTAACGTAGCTCTTCATGAGCATGTGTAGGATAACATCGTCAAACCGTTGTACTTCATGCGAGGATGCAGAATCCTTGAATCACGTTTTTCTAGCTCTTGTGCCGAAAGTACGCTTCCATAAGAAAAACATACTTAGTACAAGTGTTAGGAAAGTTTTAGGAGAGTACGTCAAAAACGGCACTTAAGTATCACTTTCGAAAGTATCACTTTTCGGGTCAAATATGTCATCTGGTGTCGAGGATACGTAAATAATTTACGTGTACGATAGGTTGAATTGTAAAAAAAATATATTTTTGCAGCAGAGTAATGCAGATACAAATGCTGCAGTGCTTGCACGCGCATTCTGCTGGGTAAAATACAAAGAACTAGTTTGGTTTTAGCGCTTTACTCACACTCGTCTGTCCACAAGTTCACATTGGTTCTCGCAGCCACAGCGGTTGTGTGGTGCCATCCCGACTATTTTTTTTTTGTGTGGGGGGGGGGGGGGGTTATTGCTGAAAATGTGCGGTGTTTGTGCGTAGAGAGTGTGTGTTTTGTGTTTTCAACCCGCATGGACGATGGACAAAAAGAAAAAAAGGAAGAAAAGAAAAAAAAAAGCGTATTGGTATGCCTCATCCTCCGTAATACCGTGCACACGTCCGGCGAAATCGGCAAAGTTGGCGAGGCTGCCGTAGCAGTCGGCCATCTTGCTTGCGGGGCGGGAGTAGCGAAAGTCGCACTTAAGGTTGCCAGTGGCTGTACTTTACTTTCCGGCATCCAAGTGTCGATTAAAGTTTACCTTAAGTACAAGATTGGTCTATGAAACGCGTGAAGCATCGACCGGCTACTTAAGTCATAAGTTAAGGGTAAGTTCTGTTTGTGAATACGGGCCTTAGAGCTACCCCTTTCGCGTGTAGGTCCCCTCGGCTCTCGTTGCTTTATCTTTTGGCGCGATTTCACAACTATACTTTGCTACTGGAAGAATGTTGAAGCCTTAAGCACATTTTTCGAAATTATAAACAAACATATTTCCATCTTTCGCTCGCGGCTCCATCTTTAGTAAACCTGTTCACGTTTTATTTACCTCATGCGGCATTTATTCTTCTTTTTTATATTGGCGTTGGTTCTTATCGAGTTAGCTGGAACATGAAGCCATTACTTGTCGTTTACACACCTAATTTTGGGCAATTCCCCCTAGGGGATGTACGCGCCAGGTTTATTAGGCAACAACAACAAGTTGTCCTTGAGACGCTGGTAGTTTCAGCTGTGTAAAACAGCTGCTGCCGCAATTAATGCGTTCATAGCCAGGATAGTCGCTGAAGTCTCAGCGCTGCTAGAAATTCCACAGCCTAAATTAGAACGTTGGAAATCCTGCGGCCGAGGTTTGATTAGGATTTGGCGCTTAGCGGAGCGCTGAAGCTCTACTGGTGTGACATTTTTTACTTATTGTTTTCCGTTAAAGGAAAGGCCTGGACATGGAAACTATAGAAAAAGTACTGGCAAGCCTCAGAGCACCGTAAATATTTTGCTGTAATAGTTTTTTTTTCTCAAACCAGCTTGCGTTTTCGAGGATATGTATTCAATGAAGCCTCTTAAATGCACGCAACGACGCCTCCACTTTCTGAGTATGTTGGGACGCCTAGCCCCGCACAAATTACCATGCGCGTCGAGCTCCTAACGTGACATTGTCGAAGGAGCACGAGTTCGATTCGCAGTTATAGCAGTGGACGGCGTTTCGTTGCAGTATTATTATTATTATTATTATTATTATTATTATTATTATTATTATTATTATTATTATTATTATTATTATTATTATTATTGCGACAGCAGTATATGGCCACTGTAGGCGCATTTCGGTGTTCCGTATATATTTACGTATATGTATGCGATATGTTTACCTATGCCGTATATGCTAGCTAGACGCTCCATCATTCAACCACCATAGTTGCTCAAACCAACTCTTATCTTCTTAACTGAATTGTTCCTCAGAATGTTTAGGAATTGCAGCACGCAAACAAAGCAGTGAATCATGAAAGCGAAAATTGTCATCCGGCAGATTGTAACATGAAGCTATAAAGGAAACTTCGTTGCTTCATGCTACATTCTGGGGGATCACAATTTTCGCTTTCATTAATATTTCTCTACCTTGCGGGATACTCCAGAACTCATTTGAAAAAAAAATTCACAGCGCATGTTTTTCATCTAAAATCTTCTCAAATTACTAAAACGTGTAACAAAATCCTAGTGCTCGCAATCTGTAAGTGATAAAATCTCACTGGCGCCGCTCTTTACGGGCAGCTAGTGGCACCTGTGCGATGCCATTACGGACACGGCGTGTTAAACCTCCACCATCCCCGTTCCCCAGTGCAGGGTAGCAAACCGGATTTCCCCTTCCGTTTAGCCTCCCTGCCTTTCCTCTTTCTTCTATCTCCCTCGTTTTTATATGTACCAGAAGTTTTGACGCACTAACGTATCTCGCATCCACGTACCGTCATATCCGCGTATACTTAGAACACCGCACGAGGAGTTCAAGTGCATGCAACGATAAACGGGCTAAACCTTCACATCGCTGTCAGTGCTTTGCCATCGGGCGAAGCTGCGAAACTTTGGCGATAGCAATTACACGGACATTCGAGGCACGTTCGTCCTTGCTTTGACGGTGCATACTTGGCCTGCGCGAGGAGGGTTGTAACACCTCCAGAGACGCGCAGTGCGTATGGCTACAAAAACGCTTCTCTGAATCGGTGCTACTGACGTTCCTGCTGAATACATCTGTACCTCCTACACCATAGTGCATGCAGTGATTTTTGCGGTTTTATTTGCGGTTGTAAATGGCGATTGTGGGTCAGTCGCGTCTTTTCTTTCCCATGGAGATGTGACCTCCTAAAGCTGTGACAGCAGATTATAAAGTTTTCAATTGTAAACTGATTTCTTTTATGGAATTTTCGTTTAAAGATGGGAGTTTGCATATTGCACGAGTCACCAAGGTAAGCGCCATTTTCGTTCTCCCCAAGTAACTCAGATGGAGGGGCGATGGTATGTATAGGCAGGCCCAGCAATTCTACCTCAGCATGCAGCCAAAAACGAGAAGTTAAAACTTAGGGACGGCCGAAGTGCGCATGACGTTGTAATAAGGACATCTTTTTTTGAAGCTGGTGACATGTTTACAGAAAGGAACATGAAGTAAATAAATATTTTTATACAGCTATTAATGGCCGATAAACGCGGACATCAAAGCGAAGCATTTACTGGCCACTCTTACTGTTATTATATCTGTTCGCTTCATTTTAGTTTCTGTACTAACGTCATGCGTCTTCATAAACACATCAACCTGTATTCACCAAAGCTCTTACACTAGAAGTGCTCGTAAGAGCAGATACAAGCCAATCGTGTTGTAGGCTAGATTATTAGCGAAGGTGGCAGTTCAGTGGCAAACAGCATTTGGCAAGCAAAAGCTTTGTGAATTCGGCTCCTCACTTGTTAGCTAACCATGCTTTATCGTACGTGTCTTTTGCTAGGCTGTAAACTTCCATATTAATGAATCAATCGTAAAAGAGGAGAAAGAAACCTTTGTGGTGGTCTTAGCCTCGCAAAGCAGTGGCATAATTAAACTGCCCTTGCCCGGTCGACTCTTTGAAATGTGCCAGATGCTGCATCACCAGCCACATTTCGGTTACGAAGTGGTTCGTTTCAGCTAGGGCAGGGCAAAGATACTTTGCAATTGTATCATGATACGACGCAAGATACTACCGCAATTATTGTATCCGATACGATACTTTCTATTTGTATATTAAGATACTTCGATACATTCGCAAATTTATATTTATAGATCTATATGATGTAGGAGCAAACGCGTATGTACAAAAATGTTTGCTTGGAAATTTCTTAACTCCAACCAACTTTGTTTCATTTAAATGAATGGTCTGTTAGTACCCCAAAAATGTTTTTCGTTATTTCTCAATGTATATTTTCATTCCGAAAAATTTATTGGGTTTGCTTTAGCTGCTTAACATGAAAGCCCCTTATGCGCTGCGCTGACAGCGGTTGTTGCTTGCCGCTTTTGTAAGTGATGGGAGCCGCTGCTCTGCTTGCCGACCAGCTATATGCTGTGCTTCCCGAGCAGTTGCGATAACAGTATATTGTATGTTAGGATACATGATAATATATTCTTTCATGTATCGGAAATACAGATACTGATACACGTCTTGCCAGACGTATCATGATACAGATCGATAGAAGATACCCAAAGAGTAAGATACATATATCTATTAGATATATGTATATGTATATCTATTAGATCATATATCATGAGATAGTATCTAAGATACATATATCTTCGATATTGCTCAGCACTGGCTTCAGCACAGTTCTAAAAAAAAACTACTAATAAAAGATCCGGGAACTAGGCATGATGATAGAACACAAGGGCGGCAATGGCGAAGCACTTCGCGAGATAACGGCAAAGGGAACCAGCACGATGCAGCTCATCCGACGCATCACCAACAAACACGCGGGGATGCGCGAAGGCAGTGTGATACGACTCCATACAAGCCTTCGTTATTTCTCAAATAAAGTACACGACAGCGTTTCACAACTGGACGGTTGCGGAAAGGAACAAGCTCAACGCTCTCATACGCAAGGCGTACAAGTATGCATTGGGACTTGCGCCCGGAGTCAGCACCACTAAGCTCTTAGAACTAGGCTTACACAATACGCTCGAGGAATTCGTGGAGGCGCAACAAGTGTCCCAACTCGAGGGCCTATCGGAAACCCGACCAGGAAGACACGTGCTCGAAAAGCTCGGCATCACATACCACACGCAGCACGGCATCAAAGTGGAAATTCCAAGAACCATACGCGAGCAACTATACGTTACACCATTGCCTGGCAACATGCACCCCCAACACCACACGGGGAGACGTAAAGCCAGAGCACAGCACATGAACCAAAGTTACTCCAACGACAAGAAGGCAGTCTTCATCGTCGCAGCCCGTTATCGAGACAGGAAGAGTTTCGTGGCGGCAGTTACAAGCCACCGAGGGAACCACCTCAAGAGCGTCACCGTGAGCACGGCACATGCCGAAGTGGCAGAGGAAGCGGCCATAGCACTGGTCCTCACACGAACCAAGGCTGCATATGTGATCTGCGATTCGCAAACGGCAATTCGCAATTTTGCAAATCTCGCAAGAGGCGTATCACATACTCCAGCGACATCCCATACACCAGGGAGAGGCCGACTTTGATAACCGAAGGCACTTGCTATGGATCTCAAAACATACTGGACTGAGCACCCCCAACGAAGCGGCTCACCGCGTTGCTCGAGGCCTCACTCACAGAGCATCATCGGAGGAAGAGCCCCCGCGTGGTACTGCAGACGTCTAGGCGTGGAAGGACCGTTTGACCAGGTTCCACGACATCACGACACACTAACAGTTACAGAGACACGTATACCCATTCCCTCACACTAGGTTAGACAGGGCGCAAGCAGTACACTACAGGTAATTACAAACTGATTTTTACAGATACCCCAGACTCATGCACGCCATGTATCCAGACATGTACACTACAAACAGATGCACGTCGTGTGGCGAGGTTGCCACGCTTAATCACATGTTATGGGAGTGTCAGGATTTAACAAACAATTCGGGCAGTGCCGACTCCTCCGTCTCTTGAACCGCCAGCCTCCGCTAGCACTAAAAGACCGCACTGCTCAGCTCGAACCTGACAGCACAACTCTGGGTCGTCCAGCGAGCCGAGGAAGCCGCTACGAGACAAGGTCTCGGAACCGCGTCCGCGGCAGGTGCCCAGACCCACTAAAAAGACGCCGGACTCAAATCGGATTGATTTGAAAATAAAGTTTACGTTCTTCTTGTAATAAATGATTCTAGTTTCGCCTACGCTGCACTAAGGTCGACAGCTTCAACGGCGATATAGTTTTTTATATGAACGTTGAATGCAACCGTGGACACCCGTAAAAAACCATAACCATGATTGGAGCGTGGCCGAACAGCGATATGGGCAAGTGTCACAAATGCGTGTCAGTTCAGCCTGCCAACCCTTGCGTTTGTTACTTTTCCTTTTGCTCAAGGCGTAACAAACACATCGACTGCAAGCACCCGTTCCAGGTTGAGTCGCGTCTTATATCGATGACGCCTGCGACCTTGTGTAAAAATTAGCCTCTCACGGGCCGCTCAATGGGAGGATAATCTTTACATAAGTGGACAGGTTGCCGCATACGATTTTTCCGCTTATCACGCAATAGAGAGGATGCATCCAGACAGCAAAAGAAAGAAAAACAATCGAAGGACGTGCTTCATGGAAAAAAACAAGAAGCAACTGTCGACAACAGTTTGGCAACACGGTAGAAGGTACGCGGTGTGAATGTAAAGAGAAAACACGTGATGTATTCATCGGCCTGTGCGGCACCAGTCGAATGGCCAAAAACGAAAGCGTTCCTCCCGAAAGTCAGTGACGCTGCGCTGCGTAATCGATGCTGCGAAGTTTACTGCACGTAACTGCTGTACCAGCGTTGGTGGAGGATCCGGAAATTCAAATGAATGTTCCCGCGGGCTGTTTGCCGGAAACGGCGGCTATCTCCTCGGCCCCCACGAGTGACGTCACAAACTGGACTGTGTTGCACTGGCCTCAAGAAGCTGGTGTTGAAGGGCGGAATACTGGAGATGTGATAAATAAATGCACGCTTGTCACGTAGCAGGCGCTAAAGAAATATGCAAAAGCGTGTGCTGATCTGCATAGTCGCTGCGAATTTTAATCTTTTTGTTTCTGTATGAATGCCAGCCATACGATGGTAAAATGTGGCTTGACAACTTGGCAAAATAATATAATGTTTCTTTTTTTTCAAGTTCGCGTGGTCGCCTGCTCACCTGGCCCTCTTAATACGGGGATTCTCTTTATAACCGCCAGTTAGGCGCGCAAGACGCCAGCCAAGCGAAATATGCATAATAACTGGCGGGTAGCAGACCGAACGCATTTATTATCTCAAGTTGTTCTACTAGGCAAAGCGGTCCATATTTAGGCGCTAAACGAAAATAAAAAGAAAACAAGCGGCATGACCTGTAAGCCAGCTATCGCGGTGGACGTGTACTATGCTTCATGTATATTATTATACCGTAATGTTCTCCTTGCAACAATTTTCTTGTAATTTTCTAAGGCGTCTATTCTTTTGTTATTAGATGGAACACGGTCATCAGATAGATGTATACTGGTTTGGATAGTCCCATTCTACGCTACTGCCACCCTTTTGATTGACAATTTGTCTGCGAACTTGAGCAATAGGAAACGGGCAGACCCTCTTGGTTCGTTCGTCACGCTTTCATTCAGGCATGGCAGATAAAAATTACACACTTCAGTGATTTATTAAACGACGCGACTACGATGATGGCGTACGTGACACCGACAAAATGTCGCCAACATACTGTACTTGTAGACAGCTTCGATCAATGGGCAATCAATCATTTAGTCGACAACAGCGAGACTGTGGTCTTCATCGACTGACATGTAAGGCGGCGATCACGCAGGATTCTTACGATCAAGTCGGCGTCCCTAATTGTATCGAGGAGGTGGCGCTGATAGCTGTTTGTAGTCATGGAGCTATGGGAATGAGACAGCCACTGGTGCCTGATGACATTTTGAGTTGCGTTGCGCGGTATATATGCTGCAGAAACTGTGCAGTTGGCAAATGGGGCGGCCCTCTGATTGTCCGCGGCCCCTGTGGACGACAGACTTTACAGCGTAAGAAACGTGCGTGTGTGCTAAGGTAAGGAATGAATTGGGCACACGGGCAAAAAGAAATCGCACGCATAGGGTTCGATCGCCTTAGATCGCCAAAATCCCAGAGGGAGAATTTCTGACTTGTCATTCGGTCTTACATCCCACAAACTATCGTGTGCAGAAAACATTATGTGGGTTGTGACAAAAGCTTTCAATCAATCGAATAGAGGCCATCGGGGACATCTTGGCGATTTCGTCGGTCTAAATTGGGCACTGGACCTTCCTGCGACCACGACTCGAACCGGTGATCTCGTTTTTCCCCAGCGGACCCACTGCGAACGTTATATATACTCTAGGTGCAACGACCTCGCCCGTTCACTAAACACCTACCTTGAAATAAAGTATTCGAGCAGCTCTGTCTGCCCAGTTCGGTGACGCGATTACTCGAGAAGAGATGGCTGCCCGGGGAGGTGTCCAGGAAGGAGCCGAGACTCGGTGACCTCAAGGTTCCACTCCCGGGTCAGCAGCTGCTGCTCCGGGCAGCTACCTCTTCGGTCGTCGGCGGGGTCGAGCGCGCCGCCACAGCGGGAAGGGCGCCGCATCCACACGCCCGCCGCCCAGCTCTGCTTGCCGTGCTTCGGCCAGGCCGATGGGGACGATGCCGGGCTGAACGGGCCGGCTCAACCACATGCAGCGACGGGCCACAACGACGTCGGCGAGGGGCGCGCAAAGGACGCTCGTAACAAGCCGCCGGGTGCTGTCGAAACGGCTCGGCGCGCGGTCGTCCTCGATAAAGGGAATAGTCCACGAGCTCGCGCACTGAAGTCCGGGCGCGTTTTAACGACGCCGAGGAATGATATTTGGACCGGGAAGACCAGGAGGACCGGCCGGGAGAGGGAGAGCGTGGGAAAGGGGTGGACGTCTGCTGTCGTCACTGGAGGACTCTAGACCTCACGTGACTCGGTGCTCGCTTCTTGTCTCCGCGTGCGGGCACGGGACCTGCTGACGCGATACTGGAATGTCCCGTCTCTCGCTTCTCAGCTGCGCGGCATATCACCGCTCGACGGAGGAGGACAGGGAAGTGTCGAAACGTGTCGCGCCGAGTTCAGGGTTGAAGTGGAGAGGAGGATGCAGGAGAGGCACCGAGAGCGAGACAATCAAATGAAAGCGCGTTGTAAACGTTTCCGTAGGCATTGAAACGGCCCATGTATACGCGTGGTCGGAGATAGCATTGTGCCTGTCGTCGCAGAGCACGCGGGAAACGGCAGGTGCGAAGGCCAACGCCGCGCACTTGGCGCCCTATTTCACTGACTCAAGTGCCGAATTACGTCCGCCGAGAACGCCACGAGTAAAGGAAGCTGCTGTGCGGACCCTTTTATATTATTCGGGGGCAGATTCACCGCTACGTGTTTAATGGGGGCAACTTAGAAAAAGTTCACTTTCGTCCCCTTTTTCCGAATTAATTAATTAGAAATGAACTTACTAATTAATCATTCCGAGGGTCCATCGTAGGAATACGTTAGTAAACACAAAGAAACGATGTACTGTTTCTAAAAGGTCTCAAAGTATTCTACAGTGCACAATACATGCAACAATGTAACTGAACATGTCACAAATTACGCAAAACAGAGCAGCGTAACGGAAAAGGCAGGTACAAGGGTAGAGTCTTTCATGACAAAAACTTATTTAAAAGTAGAAAACCGGAAGTTTAAGGAGAAATGGAGATAAGTTGCACCGGAAAGCTGCTTTATTGAAAAATAGGACAAAATACAGAACCTGTTATAATACTGCAGCCTGAGTCGCAGAACTTCGCTCACGAAAGGAAGTTGGCCAACATTTTACCTTCCACACAGCCAAACATCGAAACATTAACATACCGTGAACAGTGGCAGCCACAACAAATTACTTTGGTTCATCTTCATTATCTGCTCTACTACGCTAACTTGTGTGGACATCTGGTGATCTCATTTCCAGTGTTCTAAAAAAAGGATGCAAGGAAGTATGGGCATACGGAATCTCATTTGAAATTTTGTACGAAACTAGAACAACGTCTAATAAGATCATTCAAGGTAATGTATGTTGTTTTGGTAGTCATCATTTGGGTCCTTCTAAAAATAATGTAATGACAAAAGCGCTTTAAAATAGGTATTATTTCTGTTGAAAGTATTTTCCCTTCAACAAGAACAATTCCACTTTTTGTTCTGATACCATTCGTATGGAACTTCTTCCGGAATGACAAGAAAGTGGTTGAAGATTACGATCTAAGGTGACAAATCGTCTTTGAGATGCACTGGGAAAAAAAGAAAAGATCGGCTCCCAGGTTGGAGAGAATAGCACTTGTCGCTAAATCATGGCAACAGGCACGCTGGAAATAGGCTACTGATAAGAAAGTTTATTGCCCAGAAATTCTTCGCTTTCGCCGTGAAATTTAGGTATAAATAGCTGCGCTAAACCTGTTTTCGCGCTTGAAATTAAAATTCACGAGTTGAGTTACTCGAGTGCATCCCCTGCCGTAGGAAAAGAGAAACGAGTTACGTTGATTACGTAGATCCAACGCGCTTGTTTGAAGCGAGGCGGTTTTGTAAATGCTGTTACACAAACGGCGATACGTACAATTGTGCTGAGTTCCATCCTATTCAGCACGTAATGATGTGCAGTACTCACGTTTATGGCGCCGCACAGGTCACCACTTTAATCTCATGCAACGTTCATGTTTATGAACTTCACCATTTTTAAGCTATCCCGAAACGCAGACACCAATTGAGGCGGATTTACACTGCGAGGTGTTAATGCAGCGGCTGCCACCAGGACGAACACAATATATTATTACACTTGTCGTGAGAAAAATGGCGATGACAAGTATGGCTTTTTGGGCTAGTTGGTTAGATACATCAGAGGTGGTCATAGCGCTAGAAGACACGGACAAGAACGAGAGAACAAGACGAACAAGGCGATGACAAGTGTATGCGCACGTAACTATGGCACGTATCTAAATATAGTTATGGCTTCTGTAGCACTTGTGACAGAGTGGCACATACGCGTTCTAGAGAATCGGTTAGTGGGAGGACACATATACAGCAGTAAGTTTACCCAGGAGTGACCATAGAATACGGTAGCCAAAGCTTGAGAAATTCTAAAATTTAGAGATACGTATGGCGTCGACATTATATGACCAAGTTTTATGTTGCGATTTATTGCTTGGTTACACTAAACAGAGGTGCACTCTTCGATACTACTTTGGCCGTCAACACTCAGTGCTATATAAATCGTCTATTCGGCAAGAAACTTACGCACTTACACAAAAGCTCGGTGATGTCGGCAAAGAGAGCTTCGGTTTAAAGAAAGAATGACATCGCAGCTTTGCTCTTTTTGTTAGGTGAGGCACTGGTTCAGGACAAGACGACATGCGTTCGCGCAAGAGTCTCTCGGGTATTATTTCCTCTTTCGAAACATGGTTTACGTTGGGCCACAGCTTCGCCAGTGTAGGAACAATGCGGTCTCCGCACTAAGAGCCTCCCTGCAGCGGTTGCAGGCATCTTACGATTACCACCTAACCAGGGGCTGAACTAAAAATGCCTTCCGTTCCTGGTAACTGCTCTCCAGCCGCCGATAGCTTTGGCAAATCAGACCGACTAGCACCTTTGTAGGTTGCACGAACCGCTCTTGCGGTGCGAATTTCTTTATGAATGCGGAATGTTAATGTGAATGGCGGTGGAAGCAATGAATCGTTTTGCTCATAAGCAATGTTTTTAATTGGCTGGATACCTTGTGAACAAAAATCTCACTATCCCGATTGACCGGCACCAGTTCTTACGAAGCAATCCATGTCCCTCCTGATGGAGAACGGAGGAACTATAGACAGAGCACGGCGTACAACTCCAGGCGTGATGCTGTTCATAGTCAAACTCAGAAGGCTCTTCCATGTGGCTTTTCTGTACTCGCAACAGAAAAGAGAGATACACAGAAAGAGACAACACCATATCAATTTGTAATCTAGCTTATGAACATTTAGGTCGCCGTGACTAGTTCGTAGACAAGATCGGACACCGAGTCTCCACATGCACGCTCCGAATCACTGCGTAATCTCCTGTAGAGATTACAGCTCCACGTGTTTATTGATTGCACAGTTGAAATGTCCATAGTGCTACGGACGATGGATGTGATAACCGAGTGGAAAGAAAAGAAACACTGCCATCGAAAAAATTTCAATACAAAGTGACCGTCGCTCTGCTTTCGAAATATTAATAAGTGGAGGCACTATGAAAATTGTCGTCTAGCGGGTAAGTTTCCGAAACACATCGCTGCTGAGACAAGATTAACCGCAAGAAATTGCGAGAACTAAGAATCCTCGGCACTTTCTAAATTACGACTTTAAGCATAACCGGTTGTAGAAAACCAGTTATGCGGAAGCCCTCAAGGAAGACAATCTGTATTGGGTTTCCGCTGTAGCTTTCTGCTACAGTCGGGTCGACGATATTTTTCGCTTTCACGGCACAGGTTGTAGATGCAGGCTTTTGTGAAAGAAAAGGAGCGCTTACGGCCATCATCATGTAAAATCGTAAATATGGACTTCATCTAATCGGCCTTCATCCTTTGTGAGAAATTATTGCTTGCTCCAATGAAAAGCTCAAGTGTTGTTCAACTCGGGCACCGTGTCACCAGTGTTATAATGTTTCCAGAGTTTAGTTGATAAGCTCGCTAAGGGCAGCCATCTCGAAATAGCCAATCATCGGGCCAACTATACTCTGACATGGTAGGTATTTTACGCGTATACACCGGAATCAAGTCATAAATTGATGAAATAATTGCTCAGCACTGTAATTACTTAAGTTCATTTTTTCATTGTCCAGCACGACGTTGGCTCAAGGCATTCATCTCGAACAGACCAATTTAGTGGGCTGACAACCCCGATGCAGTAGATATTTTACGCCTGCCTGAAACAACTCATACAGATTGATCAACACTTATGAAGAATTGAATCGAATAAATTCAATTCATTTTCATACTCTCATTTCTGAAGGGCTGACCAAGCAAAAGCTCATCCCGACGAAGCCTTTTGCATTGCTTGCTGGCAAGTGCACAGAAGTAGTCTTAAAACTGAGGTGGATACTGATTTATAGGGGCGTTTGTATACGTGCCTTCATACATGCCGGTAGAATATTTTGTTCATTCAAGAACTTTCATCGGCGTACATAATTATGAGCCCAGATAAAATAATTCGAGAGAGAAAAGTATAAGCACACATTCGACAACGAACGTGCAAGTCTTAACGTATATTATTGAGAAAATGTCACATGTAGTCACATATTCATATTAAATAGGCAAATGATTACATTAATAGACCCCCCCCCCCCTATACGCAGGAAGAAATAACGTTTCCTGCTCACAGTGAAGGATTCAGAAAAAATGCAGGAAAATACTAAATAACAATAGAACAACGTGCACTGTGCAGGACGTAGGGCGACGGTAATTGAATGCAAAGTTGATGCAAACACTAAATATTGACACTGTCGGTATTCAGGAATTGCATGAGCTTTTTAAATTGGCATGAATGTCTTTTCTACCTCTATAGTATGTAGACACTGCTCACAAGTGAAGGATTCAGAAAAAATGCAGGAAAATACTAAATAGCAATAGAACAACGTGCACTGTGCAGGACGTAGGGCGACGGTAATTGAATGCAAAGTTGATGCAAACACTAAATATTGACACTGTCTGTATTCAGGAATTGCATGAGCTTTTTAAATTGGCATGAATGTCTTTTCTACCTCTGTAGTATGTATACAATAAGCGTTTTCCATTCGATGCTCACACCTTTCCTTGGTAGGAAGAACGAAGCAAAAAAAAAAAATGTAGTCAAAACGCACAGCCATCAAAAGTAAACGGCTCAAATATAACGAAGCAGCGGAAATGTTACAAATAATTTTACTAATTTCATGGCTGATAGTCAGGCGGAATTTATGTGGTGCATTTTCTATGGTGTGGTATGTTATGAGATTGGCCGCATTTTCTTCGAGCCGTACTTCTGTGGTTCGTAAATTATGATTTAATGTAACCCTCGGTGCGGATAGTGAAGCCATTAGAGAAACCATCATTCCTGCACACTCTTTCATCGCTATCTTTGAAGCACTTCCGGCGTCGTTCAAGTGGAGTCTGTGCGTCACGCGGTGATACGATAACAGCGTGCTATGGCGTTTCAGTATTGCTTCATGATGTGTCCTGCACGGATGAAATATCGGCAGTGGCGTTTCGTGGTTCATGGAGATAGCATTTGGCATATATATCCGATTATGTCCAATGTGCTGAAATTTTGCTTAATCGAAGAACTTGAGTGTTGTATCTCCTATGTGGTCCTTTGTGGTGCCGTCTCATCAGCACTGCTTTCAGGATTCCATGGAGCAGACATCTGAACGCAGAAAGACGTTAAAAAACAGCGAAGAAAAGACAACCGGTTCTTTCTCATCAGCGCCAGAATGTTGACAGGTATGGATGAATGTTCTGGCGAATAAATTCTGCATACTTGCTGAGTACACAGGCTTGAAACAACGAAAATATGTGTGTACTGTCATTATGAGGGCATTGTAGTGCAATTCGTAAAATGCGCGCATTCGACATCCGTCAATTACGACGCGTTTTTGCAAAAAAAAACATAACATGTTCGAAAGTTATGCCTATGCCATTGTCTGTTCAATATCAGACCTTGTTTACATTGGCATTTCTTGTATATTAGGGGTCAGCTTACATTTTTCTTAAAGTGCTGTTCTTATCGGCAGGCACTGCCGGCGCGAACACTACAGATGAATGCGCTGAATTAGAAATGGAATTATTTGTCGAGTAAATATGCTTTTACTTTTGGTTTTGAAACTACCCCGTAAATAAAAGCAAGAACGCATTCTCATTAAACGTACGTAGCATAAAAATAAGCAGACAGGCAACAGATGCTGTTGCTCTCCTGGGTTAGTCGACAACGGTCGCTCTTAACACTGCGCAATCTGTGTTGTCTACAGCCTAGTTTTATCGTTGGAAAAATGCAACACGAGCTCTGCCTTTTGTAAAAATTAAAGTTTGACCTCAGGTCAAACTTTAATAGTAGTACTCAACGTGCACCTTAGCAGGCTTCTTTATTTAGAACCCCAGTTGTCGCAATACGTGACCCTTTCAAGGAATCGTATGTTACGAATAACAGAAAACCTCGGAGCGCGCAGAGGGGCATTTCCTTGGTTGCGTCACGTGGCGACGGTCACTAACTGTGGCAAGGACACAGCATTATGACAGGAAAATCTGGCGTCCCTTGTCGTTCAATCACTTTAGGATGACGGGTGTAGTACGTGGATCGTTGTACCATTTGCCACGGTTTCGCAAAGAAGGCACACTGGCGCTTCTGTCATCCTTGCTTGTGGTTCGGCTGTGTTGTGTGATAGCTGCACAATGTTAATTCACTGCAGTTAGGCACCTTGCACTAACAACTCATTCGTTCTGTTACGTAATTTGTAACGCATAAGTAAGTCTCGACACCGCGCTTTTCTGGAACAAGTAGACATGCATCTTGGAAAGAAATCTTTGGACGAATGAGAATGCGTTGGAGCTCATTTGGCCGGCACTCCAGAGCAATTAACGCCAGCTTACCGCTATCCTTGAATAGACAAGCATATAGTCAGTGCTAATATTTAGGACCTGAACTTGAAGAATAACAAATCAACAAGGAAAGGAGCTAACGGCTATGAAACGAGCGATGGAACGGAAAATGATACGCGCGTGACAGGGATATGATATTTAGAATAAATAGTGAAGAGAGAGAAAGCTCTTTAGTAAAATGCAGAGCATTCTGCCGGCGTGTATGTATCCCACATGATATTCGGTATGGAAAAGAGAAAGGGAACAGAAAGGCCCTATAGGAGACGGAGGGGGGCGGGGAAAGATAACAGAAGGAGAATGTATGATCACGGTACGCACAGATGAGAAAAAGGTGATGGTTTTAATGTAAACAGGCTTGTCAATTAAGTGAATGTCCTCAAACAATGAGAAAAGAAAATTTAAAGTTTGACGTTGCTTTGGAGCGAGAAGGCAGAGAGTATGCTCGATAGCTCTAGGATGGTTCTTAAGAAGCAGAGCGCATTTCAGTGAAATAACGAGTACTTTCATATGACTAAGCCGGACGTTCCAACAAATTGTGTTCGACGTTTTATCACGCACCACAGTTATTACAGCAAGGATTGATTCGGAGCAAATTCAGGCAGCTCGTATTCTATAGTTTAGATCAAGGGAACGCAGCGGAGTTCAATAGGTCATGCAACGCGTGTAGAACATTAAAGTAATAGAACGGTTGCCAGGGGAAGAGAAAGGATGTCGAGAGCGGTAGGTGATTACACGGTGTATTGAAATTACAAGATTTCCAGGCGCATATGATGGGCTCGGGTGAAAACAATGATGAAATCAGCGGTAGTTGAAATCAGTTAAGCTCCATTCAAGGAAAACCTGTGATTGAGACAACGGAGCTCATGGATTTTAGCAGCCCGTGGCTTCAACGACCCCTTAAACAGTACGTGTGGCTCGCGTATGAACCAGAGTGGCCTGGGCATGTTGAAAGAGTGACGTCGTTCGGACGAGGAACCTTGGACGCTCGGCACGCGCCTCTTATCATGTCAAGTAACTTTGGTCTAAAGTGGCCTTTGTAGACTGCATTCGCACACTTCTCAAGCTCACCGTTGTCTATCCGAACAAAAGCGCCGAGGAACGATAAAAGAAACACCTTTGTATCGCTTCCATTCCAACGTCTGCCTTTACGACGTCAGTGTACACACAAGAGCGGTAAACGTTTGAGAGCGTCGGGGCGCGCGTACTCGGCAGTCGGCGCTGGAAACTCGATAGCAGTTTCGCACTCGAAGGAAAATTTCCCCAGCGCCAGGCAAAAGAATGAAAAGCTTTGAAGCCTTCAGGAAAAATGTTCGTTCGGTCGTATTTCGAAAACTTCAAAGCAAATACACTGCTTTTCGAACGTGTAAGCACAGGTTGAAGTACAATATTATTTCAAAGAAAGGGTTACAAAGTAAGCAGAAATGTTTTTTGCGTGCGTCATTACGAACCGCAGCAAGAAATGATTTCGTACAAGCGCCTCTGAGGGGGGCATGGAGAGCAAACGGTGCTTGTAAAACGCACTGTTCTAAATTAGGTCCAAGGAGATGTTATATGGTATTGCTTAGTACCGGTCAGTCTATATGCTTGCGTTGGTTTTTATGTGCTACCTAGAACACCGTTAAATTTGCTATATACATTTTTTGCGAAAATATATTCACTTGGAGATTTATTAATTTGCTTTCTTCCTGAAGGCATCTTGCAATGGGTGATATATATGTCAGATTAAACCTTAGGCATTATTTCTTAAACCGGTTGCTGATAAAGGAAATAAATTTCCTTCAAATGCAATTCTAAGTTTGCCCAAAATGTTTTCAACTTGGTGTGGACCGAGTAGAATAGAGCAAGCGCGGCTAGCTGATAATCCGATGATATTACGGGGAAGGTCATTCAGTGCGTCAGTATGGCAGATAACCGGTGTTCTAATAATAGTAGCTGAACATATAGTAAGGGAAGAAAAGAGAAGTCAAGGACGGCAGAGCGTTACGTGAAATTACAAGGCTAAAAAAATTGCAGGCATATATGATGAAGTCAGCTTACGCAAGACAGGGATGATTGGCAATGAATTGGATAGACCCGCGGTAGACTTAGGCGCCCAGCTGCCAATTTGTCAAATTGAGTTCGTGTATCGCTGGTGCTAGTGACTCAGCACGCCAGTCCTTGAGTGAGGTAGGAAGCCCGTAACCTTGTACTGTCTCTTTACGAGGGCCTTGGCCTGAGTGTGCGTTGTATGATTGAATTCGTCTTCATTGACCAACCTTTTTTATTTTTGGTTTATCGCGTTCCTAACCGATGGCTGAGGTCACTATGACGTGGGGTCTCTCTTGGACCCCAGGTGCACTCTTGAATTGAATTGAATCTTTGTTTTTTTTTTGCATCATAGATGAAGGATGGCGGGAGTAAAAGCTGCATAATAACAGCTTGACTAGCTTCCACTACCTACAAAAGGGCTACAAAGCAGTGACATCTAATAGTAAACAAAACATAATATACCAAAACAGAAGACATGCTGACTTCTACAATAACAATAACTCAGAAATATTACAAAAATAAAGTTTAACAACATACAATAGTTATTGTTAAAGCATCGCAACATACAAGAGAAAGGGGGAATTTATACGCATGTTGAAAAGACATAGAACTGGATTACTGTGATACAATTAGATACATCACACATATAATGAATAGCTGGTATAAATTAGCAATAAAATTATAAAAAACAATGCAATAGCGTCTATTGAAGTCATATTTTCTATGTTCATACCAATGCCACTAAGATAATTTAACATCTTTGGAATAACAATGCGTAGCATCTGCTCACCATAGTTAGTACGTGAACGAGGCGCTAACCAACGATCATGCTGGCGTGTATCATATTTACTCGCAGTGGGTTTTAGGTTGGCTAGTTCAGAAATTGTTGTTCTTTGTCTAAGTTCTTTCTTTATCGCCTTACAAATGTTGCAATTGTAAAGACTCTGCACACCTATTAGCTTATATTTTTCTTGTATATAACTTACAGAATGATTAGACTCTTTTTTAGCAACAATTAAAAAATATATTTTGAAGTCTTGTAAGCTTATCAATGTTTCCGTTGTGTCACCCCATACGAAAAAACAGTAGCGAGCTCAGGATAGAAATAGCGAATGGTAAATGATAAGCATTGTTTTCAGCGGAAGTAGATAATGGTTGCGATAAATTATTCCAAGTATACGTGCAGTTTTTGTTACTACCTGCTGTACATGTGTGTCCCATAATATGTTATTCGAAAATATGACACCTAAAGTTTTAACATGATCGACGATTTGGATCATATCATTATTAAGATACAGAGAAGAAGTTACATGCACCTGCTTGCCAATTGCTCGAAAAATAGCCGCCTTAGTTTTTTTCTGGAATAATTACTAGACCATTGGAGCAAGCCCAGTCATATAACCTCTCTAATATATGATTGCCTCTTTGAATTAACTGGTTAATATCTTCGCGTGCAAAATATACACTCGTATCATCAGCATAAAAGAAAAATTTTGCTGAACAACCTATGTTTACAATATTATTTATGCATAAATTCAAAAGAAAAGGCCCTAGGACACTGCCCTGAGGAACAACGAGAGAATTTGATTTAATCGTCGAAGCAAAATTATTTATACATACGTATTCTTTCCTTTCGCCTAAATACGAGGCAAAAATATTTAAAGCGAAACCGCGTACACCTATAAATCTAATTTTTGTAAAAGCAAATTTCTATTCAGAGAATCGAAAGCCTTGCTGAAATCCCCGAAAACACCAATCACTAATTGTTCACTTTCTATGCTATTTTAAATAAACTCTTTCTGGTCGAGTAGCGCAAGTTCAGTAGATCGATTTTTTCTAAAGCCGTATTGTGCGTCACATAATAGGTTATGTTTGTTACTGAATTCCCCTAACTGTGAATGAAACATTTTTTCTATTATTTTAGAAAATACTGGCAGAATTGATATGGGCCTGTAGTTTGTTAAATTATTTTTATCTCCCTTTTTGTGCAAAATGCACACTTTAGCAGTCTGTAATGTTGAGGGAAAAGTTCCTGTTGACAGACAAAGGTTAATGAGATCATAAAGTGGTTGCGCGATTATGTCGGCAACGTATTTGTTTGGTTTAACTTGAAAATCGAAATAATGGCACCAGTTACTATTTTTAAGCTGCATGATTGTTTTATGGACCTCGTTTTCGGAAGTAGGCCTTAAAAACATAGTACTTGGGCATTTGTCCTTAATGTATGACGTAGCATCATGGGTTGTTCCAGCAAAAGTTAAGTTCACTAGACAATCAGTAAACGTATTAGATAATTGACTGCCACTAATAGCATTGCCGTTGATTGTAAGTTCTATAATTGCGCTTGTTGAACTTGGTGTTCCTTACACTTTATTAATATTTTTCCAAGTGTAAGCGGAATTACCAGATGAGTGCACAAAAAGATTATCAAAGTAGTTTTTGAACCTAAAACTACTTTGTTTTAGGTTTAGGCCTTTTGAATGTCTTTATTTAGGTGATTACAAAATTTTGTAAAGGTACTAATTAGTTGTGGGTCGCGACAAGCTAGAAATGCATTGTACATTGCATTTTTTTTCGTTTATTTTGTGTAACAGGTCTCGCGTGATCCACGGTTTCCTAATTCCTGTTTGCCTCGTTGTGCCTCGTTTCAGTACATTCCGAAGTTTGTTAAGCACCCCAAATACGCCAGCGCTTTGAGCTTTTTGAAAACGACAGTGCTTGACACACACAGGTCGAATAGAGAAGGCACTGGCAGAAAAGGTTAGCGACTTGTCCGTGCTCTGTCTTCGTCCTGTGTTTGTCAAGCGCTGTCGTGTACACCATGCTGTACCATCTGGCTTGGCAGTCTGCCCTGCTGTATGTTTCTTTGCCTGACTACGCAGTTTTAATGCGTGTATGAGAATTATCTTTTTTTATTTCCTCCCCGCATCTGATTCGGAAAGCTTGATGCACGCCGTGAAATGCTTCCATGCCTACGTGCGTATCATGCGGCTTTATATAGCAGAAGCACGTGCGCCGAAAATCTTTTTTTTTTACTTGTATACAGTAATTTCTCTAGGCACGTGGCCGCGAGTATTGTCTGATAAATTGCTGAAATTTGTTTCAGGTTTATGACCTCTAAAAGTTGTCGGTGCTTTCTGACATCTGGCTGTTTCCTGTGACTGTCTCATGTTGTTGCCCTGGTAAATTGACAACAACGATTGCTTTCCAGTTGGCGTCTGACCATGCCTGACCTTGACGCTCCACCTTCGATGCAGTAGAACGATCGAACTCCGCGTTTTTTGTTTTTTCAAATGCATTTCTACGTCATTTGCTTGAGAGTGAACCGCATGCGAAAAACATGGCCGTCGAGCTCACGGCTAGCTGTCTACACCGGAACGCTGCAATCTCGGGAGGGAATGCGCAGCTGCTACGTATCCTGAACTTCGTCCAGGTGTTACGGAGTTGGACACCGTTTAATAGAAATATATAGCGCTTGGATATCGTTTTTTTTTCTTTAATCTCTTTTATTACCATGGCCATTTCACAGCACGACGCATTCATGTTAATTTAGCTTCTGTTTATTTTGATGCTACTTCCCACTGGCTTTCATTATTCTGAAGGTGCCGTTATTATGGGAATACAAATTGAGAACCGACTACTGTATATTAACACACTGTAAAGCATTTGAATTTGAAGCATCAATGGCTTAAATTACAAAACCTTTTGCATGTAGATTTGCTAGTCATTGTCTCGCTGATTGATTCACGGGGTTTGTAATGACCGTATACACACGTCTTCTGGAAGCAGAGTTTCCAACCTCCGAAGCTATCTTTTCCCTAATTCGCATAGAAAAATTTCCTAGATTTCCCTAGATTTAGTCAAAATGCGGTTATTTAGCATGTTCTCTCTAAAATAAACTGCGTTTGTGCTAGGCAAATACACTCCAGATTTTAGTTCTAAGAATTATTTATATATTTATTTGAAAGGGTTTACTGGAGTCAATGTGCTTAAGTTGAAATGTAACAGTGCACGTTGCAATACTTGCACCAGCATTTATTCGCTCGCAGCCTCAACAATGTCAAATGTAGAAGCAAAATGTACTAGAAAGCAGATGTAGTTGCTGGCCTCAACAGCTCCGCTCATTCGGATAAGCTAACTTATACTTTGTAAAACATTTCTTTAAGGATGACTTCGGTTCTGCACTCATCATACCGACAGTTCCTTTGGTCAGCTTCAGATAAATATTTCATTAAAAGTACGCAGATATTGACAGCAAAGCTAGGTACGAACGACAATAGCTCAGTAAGAGTGATCTGTCAACTGCCGCAGGTAGGGTGACCACCCGGCCCGCGACTCGAGGGAGAGTCCTGCATTGAGGGCTATTGTCCCGCGTACCGCACGAGATACGAAAACCTTCAAATATGTCCCGCATTTCTCACTTTATTATTATTGTTCGGCAGCGCCTTGAGTTCAACTGCATCTGACCACCCTGTTTGAGGATGTGTTGGCTATAAGTACTCCTAGCTTCTATCCAAAAAAGTTAACCCCCCATGGTTGCTCAGTGGTTATGGTGTTGGGCTACTGAGCACGAGGTCGCGGGATCGAATCCCGCCCACGGCGGCCGCATTTCGATGGGGGCGAAATGCAGAAAACACCCGTGTACTTAGATTTAGGTGCACGTTAAAGAACCCCAGGTCGTCCACATTAATCCAGAGCCGCCCACTACGGCATGCTTATAATCAGATGGTGGCTTTAGTACGTAAAACCGCATAATTTCTTTACTAATGTAAAACGTCAGCTAGCCGCAACTAACCTGCTATTACAAGCAAAATTGCCGCGCGACTGGCCGCTCGAGGAACTTTGCGTGTATTTGCGGGCTACTTTCACGGTCGCAGGAAAAAAAAAAGACACTTTTATGTAGCACGTATTGAGCTACAGAAAGCCGTACCGGGAGTTTTTAATGTTGCTCTACAATTTTATCATTGACACACTCTCATAATTAGGACAGTACTTCTCGAGTTACATAATTATTTCCAATTACCTAATTAAATCTCCGTAACGAAAAAATTACTGGCGGCTACTCCACTGTCCCGGATAGAATATATACTAGGTTTTGTTCGAGTAACGCGATTTCTCTTTCTTTTGAAATCTTGGCGCATGATAGTTGGGACACCCGGTATTAATGCATTTGAAATCAGTCTCTCTTGAACGCTTTTTCATACTAGATGGACTATCTGAAAAATATGTTTATTATTATTATTATTATTATTATTATTATTATTATTATTATTATTATTATTATTATTATTATTATATCTGGTTTACTGCACCCTTATAACATGCTGCAAACTATGTAAGTTTGTTAACGTTAGCGTCACTGTCGCTCCGGCTGTCAGACATGTACTACGCATGCGCAGACGTCTTGCCAAACGCCGATGAATATGCTATAATTTCAATTTCATTGGAAAAAGAAATACGAAAACGACCGCAGTGTGTTATTAACATTTTGTTCAAAAACACAGTGTTACAGTAAACTGCCATTAAAATATTTCTTTTGTATTCGAGACGCCGGCCGCATATTAAAAGTCGCCAAATCAACGTGTTCAGGTACTTTGCTGAGAATCCACAGGAAGCAGCTTGAACGCTTGGCGAATGATGTCATCATCGGGAGCTAGCCCTTTAGGCGCACAGCGACATTACAGCGGCTCATCGAGCAGAATAGAAACAAGCAGAATCACGACAGAAAGAAATCTTTAATTCTCCCGATGCGGAAAACAATACAAACATATCAGCAGCCCTCTTCATCACAGGAGTCAATGGGGCAAAGACAAATAAACGTTGTAGTTGTGTGCATATATGTCCTTTCAGAACAACTTTCGTGGTGTGTGTGAAATCCGAGTATGCTAACGTCCTTCATTGGGAAAACAGCGACGCCGCATTATGAAGCCGCAGCGTGCGCGGCGGCCATTGGCAGATATTCTGGCCCCGCGCTGCCAGCTCACATTAATGCATGACAGTGATAGCTACGCGCGCAGGTGCGTATGTCGCAAAAATAAACGAGAAGTGAAAAAGAAATTCTTACACCTCACTTACGAAGCGCCGACAATGTAATGTTAAGCGCCAGGGGGCAAAATATGCAAAGAGCGTCATATATACGAAAACAAGTCATTCACGTTCCTTTCGCAGACGCTCGAGGCCAACGTACGTGTTGTCAGCACCTGGCCCTTTTCAAGCATTGAATTGTTGGGCTTGCTGACGCTGTTCGCACCGAGGCTTTCACGCCAAGACGTCAACTGCTGGAAGAACCCCGCCTCCTCCCCAACAGAAGCAAAGAAAGACGATGCGCACACTTTCTGCTGGGCGTCGCGCAAGGTCACAGTACATTAGAATTGCGCACGAACAGTATTTACCAAATTCTCATTTTATTTTCACCTGAAAGACGGCCTATAAAGTGAGCTGTCACGACAGAGACACTTCTGAAATATACGCCGCGAACGAAAGGTGACTGCGGTAACCTCGTAACACTGCGTTGCTCCATATGCCGCAAAAATAGCATATGCTCGTGTAAGACTGCACAACACCACAAGGGATGACTGTGTTACGGGATGCGAACGGGCACATTATAAGTAAACTCGAGATGTTAAACGTCGCGTTAGGACCACAGCTTTTAGCACTGCAGACTCTATCGTTGTCGTAGAGATTGCGGCTGTTACGTTGTTTTGTGTCTTGTGCCGAGCGGTAACATTGAAACAGTGGTTGGCCAGGGAAATACGATGACCAAAAAGCAAAAAAAATAACAAATAAAAGTAAACAATATACGCGTGTCAATATCACGTTCTTGAGAATTAAACCACTCAAAAGACGACGAACAGAGGAAAGACGTGGCACACACAACGACTGGACTAACAACTGTGCTTTATTGAAAAAACCCGTCTTCCAGGAGAACTAGGCGAACATGTGCAGCTCAAGAACGAAACACACACACAAAAGAATGTTGATTGCGAGATGGACGAAGTTGCTAGCGCCAGTGCGATAGGAAACTTAGTTCCTTTGCATCAGTGAGATAGAAGTTGCGCTGATGTAATTATCCCCTTGCATGCTGATGCGATAAACTTCGAGAATTCCACGCTCCATTTTGCTCTTGCCTTTACCATGAATTATTACATTAGAATAAAGCGGGACGCAGCCGAATTCCCGACAATGGCGAGGCAAATTTTTTCCGTCAGAGGTGTTCAGAGAGTTGTGGTGCTCTCGCAACCTCTCATTGATACACCGGCCTGTTTGGCCGATGTAAACTTTTTCACAGCTCAGCGAAATCTCGTGCACCACACAAGTAGCGTAACTGTTGTCATGCAGCGTAGTACACACGGGAGTCTATTTCTGCCTTGCGCAACACGTGAACAAAGACTTAAAAGTTTGCATGGAGCAAAAAAAAAAAAAAAAAAGACGTCGTTAACGCCCGGCCTCACAGGCACTTTTGTGACGTTGTGGGAAACCCTGTGTACCTAGGGCATCACTTCGAATTTTTCCATACAGCTACTGTTGGGTCAGCCCATTTTTTTCTCTCGCCTCGTAATCTTTTGCAGCAACGTTTCTGACACTCCGTAGGAAAAAGTGCTTTTGGAAAAGCGGTGGCTTCCAAACACTCAAATTGGTTGTCAAAACTTGACTTTATGCTGTGATGGCAACTCTTTTGCAGTGCATTACGGAATTAATTCATAGTAATCCCTTTATTAACGACTTTTGAGTGAGCAGACGAGTACGGTAACAACAGTATCACTAAAGCACAGTTCTTAGTCTAGTCGTTGTGTGTGCCACGCCTCTCCTCTGTTCGACGTTTTTGACTGGTTTAGCTCTCAAGACTATATATGTACCAACTTACCCAGATCGCAACTCTTCTGCAGTATCACGCCCACAGGCAATGCAGCCCTAGGTTCTTATGATTCTCGTCGCTCGATGCCTAGCGAGGGCCTCCACTCTAGCACCGTCGATATCGAGCTTAATATAACTTCTTGGGCATGTCGGTACGGTCTACTAAACAGTGTTTTTCGGCGCTAGATGGGAAATACACAAACTTAAGGCGCCGACTACCAACTGATTTATTGCTGCAAGAAACGGAGCAAAGCGCAATTTTCGCGCATGCTGAATTCAAGACTGATGACAGTGTTCTACATTGTTATATTGTTGACAGTATCTACATTGTTACAGCTTTGCCTCAAAGAACCTGAAGAAGGAGGCAGCTAGGCACCGCGTCCCTATCGTTTTTTTCCCTTCCCAACAAACTAGCCCAACCGTGTCACCTTGCCCATGTACTGAGAGACAAGGGTGTTTGAAGGAGCACGACAAGCAATTTATGCGCTGTGCTGTGGGGATTATCTACGAGATAGCTCTGAGCTGCGGGAAGTCCTATGTGGGTCAAACTGGTCGATGTTGGAATGACCTGTCCGAGGGAGCATTCCAAGAACTTAAGTAGATTAGATGGTGGGCATCTTAGCACGCATTGCAATGCCTCCGCATGTGAGTCGACATTCCGGACAGGAGCGGCAAAAAAAAAAAAAAAAAAAACAGCGCTTGAACTCTTGGAGGCACACTTTATCAGAAATAAATGTCCCACGTGTGTCAGTGACACTTCGATCACGTGATATTTATAAGAGATGCAACGGTGTGAGGCAGCGCTGTAACAGTGTAGACAGCCATCACTGTCCCGTCATTAGTCTTTCGTTCAGCATGCGCGAAAATTGCGCTTTGCCATGCTTTCTCGCAGCAATAAATGAGTTGGTGTGTCTCTCCTTTTGTATGGTCCAACTAGCGCCTCAAAACAATGATTCGATATCTAGTCTTGTGGTGGAAGCGAGAAAAGAAAAATTCAAGAAAACAGAAGCTAAAATATCCCAGTATAGGGTGAGTATTATCGCACAGTGGGGCAAAAACGGATGTGCTATCGGCATAAAATGAAACTCGAGCAGCGGTGCGCGTGGTACAGTTTGTGCCGTCTAACAGTCATCATTACTGATGATGGATGCTCAACTTACTGCGATTGTTCTGCGTATGTTTTCTTTGCTTTTTCTTTTCTTGCTTTAAAATAAATAAAAAACGCCCAGTTTTCATCCCTCATTTCCTGTTCACAAACCTGCGGACACTTCTGATTAGAAATAATAAGAACCATCTCTAGGAAAGAACAGAAGCGAAAGTATCGTTGTGTATAGGGGTAGCATCATCGCACAGTGCCATCAAACCGGTTGTGCGCTCCTGTCAATGGTGATGACTGGACGGCGCGCACTGTCCCTGCAGTTATGCTTCGACCACGCGCTCCGCTGTTCGAGTTTCATTTTACGCTGATAGTACGTGCGTGTTTGAGGACGTGTTTTTGTGCGCGAAGGCTTTCGTACACGCTCCAATACTGCGCCACGGAGGTGAGAATGAATATGCCGCTGGCAGGAGACCACATGCCCACCCTGAAAGCCGGGTTTGGTATCGAGGTGCCCCAATGCGCGGCAGACTGCAGCACCACATGGCAGTGAGGGTATGTCGTTATCACCTTTCAGAGATCTGTTGTGGGCGCCATTGTACCGGTAGGGCTGGTCTACCAGTTGCTTGTTACGCGCACTGAAGTGTTAAAAAATAAAAAGACCAGCAGGCACAATTAAGGTCCGAAGGTGTCATGAATTCCGGCAGACGGCAAGCAGACAGGGATAAGTTGTACGCAGAAAACGAACATTTATAATTTTCAACTAAGACTCAATAATACATACCAACCGTACAAGACAAACACTGCATTACAAGAACTCATAAGACACAAAGTGCTGCACGTTACATACGATCCCATTATTACAAAAAGTCCTGACCGTTTAGACGTCCCGACTGACGTGTAACGGCATCCGGACCGCCGCCGCGGCACAGGACGGCGTCAGCCGAGTGCGTGATGGGTTGGAGCCCTGGCTGGCCTCCGTGGCACAGGACGGAACCGGGACAGGCAGCGGGAACCAGAGCAATGACCGCGATGCATTCACTGTCCCGGTGCATCAAGATGAAGGCGCACCGGTGCGTTGCCGGTCGGTCTTTCTCTCCGGGACGTGCCTCGTACGGCACCCGCTGCTGTCTGCCTATAGCTTGGCCGGAGAGGCGTCCACTGTTGCCGGAGGCCACGTCACGCCCTGCCTGGCCAACTCACCACGCTCTTTCTTCTTTTCATTTCTCTTTCCGATATTGCTCCGCTTCTCCCTGCTTTCTTCTTTTACTGCCTGGCTCGCTGTTCCGGTTCACTTATTTGTCTTCTCTTTCACTGACCTTACCGCTCGGAGACACGCGATACAAAGACAAGAACTATAACGGGATCAGTATCGACTAAGAGCTGCCTATTTCTTCTACGCATTTTCCTGTCTAGAAAAAAATATGTTTATATATATAGATGAAAAATAGCTTTTGCTATAATACTTATGCAGATGATAGGAAAAATACTGGCACGCTGTCCTCCCGAATCAGCAAGAATTTTTTTTTGCGCCAGCAATAATTTCTGATTTGTGGTGTTCTTCATTAAATGGTGCCAGACTGAGAATATAGGCCGTTGTAATTGCCGGCTGTTTTTTAAAACATCAAAGATAAACCTCCGTGGTTAAGAAATGTTAAAAGAAATACGGGCAGGAAGCGAAAAATATCCGACGAACTAAACACCTCACAAACCAAACATTGCCTGCCATACTCTACGCATAATCCGAGGGCACGGTATATCGCGAATACTCATATGAACGCCCAATCGGAGTGCGCAACATCAGAAGCATGGTGTTTCCTACAAATATTGCTACATATATTCCTACAAGATAACTACAAATATAACTAGACGGTACTCTGTGACTAGTGTCTACGGCAGTATGATGGTTCCGTCAGGGCGAGAATGATTGATATATGAGTACATGCCTGAAGTTCGTCTATGAGACTTGGGACGGCTTTCTCACTTTGCCAAGTGCCCATTTCTAATAAAATAGTGCCTGAAAATGTTACAGTTTTCAATGATTAGGTATGTGCTCAGATTCTCGTTGCCTTCACTTTGTTAGAGGAATGTGATTGCTCGTAAATTTAGAAGATAAAGTATTCAAGCGCGAGGATTGGACAAATGGATGGCAGTGCTCGGTCGTTCCCATACGGCAGCTGAACTATTGCAGCGCCTTGGAGTGCGCCTTTTAAGGCGAGAGCCTTACATGTCTCGTTTTGAGGTGACCTTGAAAAAGTGGAGACGGAAGTCGGACAAACAATCCATAACTCAATAAGATCATTACAAACCCCATAACATTATACATAAAGCGATAGGCAATTACATGATGAATATAAATATCAATAAATGATCATGATACGCGTTAAATTAATTATAATAATTAGCATCACAAAGTAGAAAAATGGGTCAATAACCTGGAAAAGTAGCCAAGAACCGATAATTATTGTTAGTAATGGGTGTAAGTATGGCTATGATAGTAATGATAATGACAAAAATGGGTATAAGGGAGGTGACTGAGGTGAATTAGGAGTGAATTGGTGGTAAATTAAACGGGTTTAGTTGGGTGATAGGAGTCAAACGAAAGGTAATGAGGTAGAGTGAGCTAAGATAATGAAGAGTAAATGAGAGTGAATTAAGAGCGAATGAAGGTGATCAAAATTAAATTATTGGGTTTTACGTGCCAAAACCATGATCCGATTATGAGGCACGCCGTAATGGGGGAACCTCCAGAAATTTGGACCACCTGGGGTTCTTTAACTGAAGGTGATTCAAGTGGTGATAGGGTGAATCAAGAGTGACGAAATTGGGAATTTGTAGTAATAGAGCAACCAAGTGCGATGGAAGTAAAACGAATGAAGGCGAACCAAGCAGTGATAGGTTGAATCAAGAGTGAAGCAAGGGGTTATGGAATGGGAGAGTGACTTGCGAAAAAATAGATGTCAGGTTTGAGGGTCCAAGTGAGAGTGATTCTGCAAAAAAAGTGACGAGTCATGGTTCGAGTTTGGCGATTCATAGGAAGGGTGACTTGCACAAAAACATTGATGACTTGCAAAAATGACTAAATTGTGGTTTCAGAGCGATGCTGACTCAACAAAAAGTGCGGATTCACGGTACGAGTTTGGCGAATAAAGGATGACTTGCAAAAATGACTGCATAATAATCATCATCAGTGTATATGTCCACTGCAGGACGAAGGCCTCTCCCTGTGATCTCCAATTACCCCTGTCTTGCGCTAGCTGATTCCAACTTGGGCCTGCAAATTTCCTAACTTCATCACCCCACCTAGTTTTCTGCCGTCCTCTACTGCGGTTCCCTTCTCTTGGTAACCATTCTGTAACTATAATGGCTGGTTATCTACCCTACGCATTACATGGCCTGCATGCCCTGCTCCATTTTATTTCTCTTAATGTAAGCTAGTATATCTGTTATCCCCGTTTGCTCTCTTAACCACACCGCTCTCTTCCTGTCTCTTAACGTTAGACCTAACATTTTTCGTTCCGATCACTCTTTGTGCGGTCCTTAACTAGTTCTGGAGCTTCTTTATTAACCTCCTAGTTTTGCCCCATATGTTAGCACCGGTAGAATGCACAGATTACACACTTTTCTTTTCAATGACAGTGGTAAGCTCCCAGTCAGGATTTGGCAATGCCTGCCGTATGCACTCCAACCCAATTTTATTAAGTGCGATGCACTTTAGGGGCCCGGGCTGTCGGCATCTAATGTGATGTCATGTCATCGTGGTCACGCACAAAAAGATCTGCCGAAAACTCACGTCTCGTTCACTTGGTATATACCAAACTTGGCATGGAAGGGTACGAATTTATCTCTAACATGACTGCTAGGTCATGACATCAATAACATCACATGATCGTCAGTTACGTCACAATTATCGATAATAAAATCACGTGTGGCGCATACCCGCATTGGATATGCTGGTATGAACCAGAGATATGCGGGAATTAGCACAAACTCTTGAAAATCGCTTCCGAAACGCCAGTCTGGTACCAGCGCAGCGAAAGAGAGGGCGCCACCACCCCACAAGCGCTCAATTCCTCCTCACTTGTGCAAGAATAGCACAAGAATAACATAAAGGAAACACCGGGTCATCACTTCTTCGCACTTCCCCTGGTGGTTTCACGGTAATGGAGCTGCATTAGCGCTGGATTTGAACCACACAAGCACATAATTTGAATCCAGCGCTTAATGTAGCTCCAATCCTGCTGAAATACTGCGCTTGTGTAGTTCAAACGAACAGTGAGTTAACATAAGGGAAACACCACCGCATCATTGCTTCGCATTTCCCAAGGTTTCACGCTAGTGGAGCTACATTAGCTCTGGATTTGAACTACACAAGCGCAGAATTTGACCAGAATTGGAGCTACATTAGGCACAGGATTCGAGCAGGTTTTGAACTACACAAGCGCAGGATTTTTTATGCTTCTTCTGGTAACGTAATGTAATTCTTAAAAAAACAAAACATTTTTAAAATAATGTAAGTTACTGTATTGTTTTTCTAGAAGTGGGAATACGCCTAAAGTGACTTCCTAGTTCACTGCTGTGTACCTTTAAGCGTGGTTCTACATCTATCAGCAGTGAGCTGCGCTGCTCATTCGTCATCCCTACTGCCGTCGCCTTTTAAAAGTATATACTACACACGTGTTTAAAGCAGGCAGGACAGAGAAACAGGGTGGACTGCGGTGTCAGCGTTACCTTGTCCTTTTGGTATGTTCGCTGACTGACTGTGTGATTTATCGTACTGTGACTGACATCTCTGACCAAGCATCTCTGCAGAATGACCTTAATAACGTACAAAACTGTCGCAACCGTTGTCAAATGTCCTTGAACCCTAACAAATGCTAGCTTATTTCAATTTCCTGCCGTCGCACTCCCTATCTCTCTACTTACACAATCGCTAACGTCCCAGTGGAATCAGTTCTAGCATATAAGTACTTAGGCATAACCCTGTCCCACAACCTTTCCTGGAATGCGCATGCGGCTAACGTAATTCCGTAAGCTAATAAGACCCTAGGGTTCTTCATTGGTCGTCATGCTCCACAGCACGAAAACAAATTGGTGCAAGTTTATACGAGCGAGCAGAAGGTCAGATTCCGGGCACACCAAGACAAGATATGCCGTTCAGAAAGGTCACTATTTGCAACAATGCAGATATTCTGAGCACTGCACCGTAACCAGAGATAATTGATCACGCGCTCTGCGTACGCCTCCTGTACTCGCGATAACGACAGTCAGTGACTGTATCCTTGGCGCGTATCGACAAGCAGTCACTTTGTGAAAGTCTTCTTTTGTGTGCGTTGCCGAAATGCTATGCTTGTCGAGCCATGAAAGTAATTCCGGCTTTTCTAAGAGATAGTCAGCTCGATATGGGAATGTATCAACTGCTATCAATTTCCTTGCTTCTTTATAAAAATGTGCATCAAAGCTCCTTTTTCTCCTCATCGGCAACCGTCATTTTTTTTAAACTTCTTTTGTTCCTTGGCCTCTGCCCTTACGCACGGACAGACCTGTTAACTGTCCACTAATAAAACTCTCTTTCTATCTGCAGAGAAGTCACGAGGTGCTGTGCCACGGCGTATTTCTTTGTCCAGGCACGATGATGGACCAAGAAACTTGACAACAAATAAATGTACCCATAAAGGAATCGAATAAAGGAATCCAGCCGATTCAAGTGGCGGCGTAGGGTCACTTGCTGCTGCTCCTGTCTGACTGCTCGCAATAAGCCTAAGAGTTTAGCAGTCGTGTAGGCGGTTATATCGGCGAGGAGGAACGGAGCCTTGAACCAGAGCACCGCGCCGTTCTCCTCTTCGCACCAGTATGTGCGGATCGCCTGTGATTGCTGCGATGTCAGATGACTTAGGGCCAACAGGCTACCACTGTGCTGTATTCGGCTGCAAAAACAACTTTCGGAAGCGAATGTGAAGCGAATCTTCAGCCACGGCGACTCCGTGGACTCCACCGCTGCGGTTGTAGACAATTAAGCGTCCTCTTTTTATTGCCAGCATCAACAGAAAGGACTTGACGCCATCAGCTTCATCGCGTGTATGATCAGATGATTTTGTTTCCGCTGAACGCACGGTGACGAACTCGGCACCCATGATCGAACTTTGATGTGAACGAAAGGTGCGTATTCTAGTTAGTCAACTATAGTGTGAATGGGCGAAGTCAATTATTTTACGCTGCAATAAAGTTATTCTGTTCAAATGCGTTTTAAGATTATCGTGCTTAGCAGCTAACGTTCCCATGGAAGTTGACCGAGGACGTATTATGAAAACAGTACGGGCCGGATGAGAAAGTGTTTTCTTTTCTGTTTTTTTTTTTCGCTTGGGTTGCCACGCGGCATAATGTCATAATGGAGCTAAATATAAGCACGCGGGCCCGTTTCATAGAGGTACTGCAATAATTTTTTTTCGTTCTGTATAACAAAAGCCATGCCTACCGTGTTCCGGCCGTCCATAGTTCACATGGGGTCTCTCGTGCTTCCGAACCCCGCCCGCAAGCTGTATGGCCGACGGAGCGCACTCAGTACGGTGTTACTTCAGAAAATGAAGTTGCTGTTGCAAAGTGTAGTTCGTTTTTTTTTCAGCTATCTCGAGTCGGCGAGGCGCCTTTGCACAGGCACCACTCGATACCTAAGAGTGCGCATATTCTTTCAACGGCTCGCGTACGTGTGGTTGATCGTGGCATAGTCATGGCTAGTGTCATCAAGTCGTCGTATCCATGTTAGCGGCCCTTCCAGTCGAGTTATTTTAAGTTCTTTATTTTGCAAAACTAGATGCCCGGGTACCGTGTAAAGAATGCTCAGAAAAACGTACCGCGTAAATTTTGGGAAGCACGAAAGCTAGCAAAACGTGTTTCCTCGGAGCTTCGCAGTTACCTGTATTGGGGTGTACGCTATAGTGCGGCGCGCCGCATGGCACACGTAGGTACTTCTGATTGTTGTCACTTGAGTTGACCCCTTAATAGAGTTCGGGCTACGCATACAATAATAACACGTTGCACTTATGTTACGTATCGGTAATGTTTGGATTTGACTCGCCTCCTATTTCGATCGCAGGTAAAGCTGCGCTTCTAGGCCTATCGGCATTCGATATTGCGGCTATATCGAAGCTTAAAGCTTAGTGACGACACACTAAGAAGTTTCTCAATCTCAAAAACTTGCCGACACTTCTTAGAAAATGCGAACACTTGTCATTTGTAGTCACCAGCACTGTTCGCCGTGCACCCTCCGGCGCGATCCTTCATACCAGTATAAGACCAGGATGGCGCCGAACGGTAGGCGGTGCTGTGATCGCAAAATGGCGGTGTCAGTTCAACAGTAAGTCATACCCATAATCAAGAAATATAAGTACTTCGGCGTACACATAAACAAAAGAACGACTTACTTAAGCACCCACCAAGATAATCTGAAAATAAAGGGGAAGCGGAATGCAGTAGTAATGAAACACAGAGGTCTATGGGGTCACAATAAGTATGACGCGGTGCGTGGAATCGGGAAAGGAGTAATGGTGCCAGCGCTAGCGTTCGCAAATGCCATTCTACGCTTAAAATCGGATATCTTGTCGGGGTTGGAAGTTAACCAAAGATAAGTAGGCCGGTTGGCTTTGGGAAGCCCACGGTAAAAGCACAAATCAGGCAGTGCAGGGTGATATGGGTTGGGCCTCTTTTGAAGTCAGAGAAGCACATAGCAAAATTAGATTTGAAGATGACTCAGAGAACATGGATGGAAATAAATGGGCGGCTAAAGTGCACAAGAATCTGTAAGAGGAATAGAGGAAGAGGTCAGGAAAGTAGGCAGCCAAGTACAGGGTAATAGAAAGTGTACATAGGCAACCAGGAGTTATCAGAAGGAACGTTAGAGTGTTACGTCCGCGGTAGCCGTAATAAAAGGCATTCGGAACATGGAACAAAGTTTATTTCAGAGAGACTTGCACGCAGCACGATCCGAAGCCGTCTCTGGTTGCTCTCTGTCTGGCGCCTGCTCTTGCGTCTCTCGGGAGCCGCCGAAGGGGAGAGAGTCAGGAGATGGAGAGAGGGTGCGTCGTTGGGGGCTGTTGCGAGCGGAAGAAGGAGATCTCGTAGCAATTCCTCCCCCGCCTTCGGACCGCGCAGCGTGCAAGTACCTCTGAAATAAATTCCGTTCCATGTTCCCAATGCCTTTTATTACGGCTACCGCGGACATAACAGAGAGAAATAGAGACAGTGAATTTGATGAATGAACGGAAACAAAAAGGACCATGGAGATTTACAAGAGGGCGAATAAAGAAATTAGAAGGGAAAATCTGTACGATAACACAAAGGGCAGTGCCTTGCTATTTGAGGCTCGAGCCGGTTACTAAGGAACAAATCATATCGGAGCAAATATTCGGAACTAGATGAGGCATGCGTATGCTGCAGTAACGATCCAGAGGCCACTCAGCACATCCTAATAGAATGGGAAGGGATTCGACCAGTGAGAACTGTAGGTAACGTACAACTCCCAGAAAGAAGCGCTTGAGTTTAAAGTGGAAGGAAACATCAACAGATCAGCCGTAGAGATAAGCAAGAGACGATAGAGTACTGGTGGAAAAAAACAGGGAAAAGATTGATACGACCTGATCTCTTAAACTCATAGGTAGCGGTACAAGGTAGATATTGGGGGAAAAAAGATTGATCAAATATATACAAGAATGCTAGATGGAAATGTATTGATAGCATAACTGAGCAAGTAGGCTAGGTTACCATTTGTCACCGCCCCGTTTCAAAGGGGATGCCATTAAATCATAATAAAAAATATCCTCAATAAAACGGCCAATAGATACTGTCTGGGGAGACACTTATTAACTTTTACTGACATTAATCTCACATGATGCTTAAGGACATCAAATACCGCCGTCGAACCTTCGTCTGTTGAGTAATTTGTGAAGACTAAATTAATTTTATGTAGTATTGCTGACGACTCATTTGAAGCGCTAGGTATTAATGTATTAGGTATTTTAAATGTTAAGCAAGGAATGAGTCAATGATTTCTTATCAATATCGGGAATTGTAAAAGTCGCAGAAAGCTCGGGAATCCCCCAAAGGTGTTGGACTTGGTGCAGAATTAAGAGGTTGAAACTGGAGCAGAACGATCTGCTGTTGTTGTTTAAGTTTATTTCAATTTAACCTTCCTTTTTTGTAACAAATATGCGTTTCATTTTCATTTGGAAAACACACAAATATACGACAAAGCAAAAAGAAACTTTCTCGTATTGCACGGTAGGCCCGTTGAGATCTGCGAAGTAGCTTGTTACAAAGTGGATGATTTTTGTTTCGAGCCGATTTTTACCGATGACAGCTCAATCTGTGGTTCGGTGACATTTTTCAATGCGCACTTAAGTCACTGCAAATACTTAGCAAAAAAACAACAACATTCCATTCTCACTTATTCATAAGAAGCAACAGATATGAACTAGTCCTATCTATTGCTTTGGGGACATGCAATCCCGTATGCTGCGCTGTACGCGATCCCGTGGGAGGTTGGGCAGCCTACGCTTGCTTCCGGCTCTGTGCATTCCCAGAATAAACAAGCCGTCATGTCCGCCAGTTGGGTTACGTGCAAAGTCAGGCTTCCGAAGGACAGCGGTAGGCACAATGTTAGCTCATCCTTGCGAATGTTTAGGGGAAATTATCCAGCGTGGAACTCACCGCGTCCCAAAGCGAACAGCAGTGCGCCTGATATCGACGCCGCTGATTTCAAATTCAGCAAAAGCTCAGTTTCACGAGTATCCCCCACATTGCGTACTGGAGAAATGCGTGTTGCAAGGCCCGGATATTATGATTTGTGGGGCTACGTCGAAATAACGACATGAACAATAGTAAATCCATCGCATAATGAGAATAACCTAAGAAGCGCTGCAAAACTGTGTGACATTGAGTAAACATCTTCGTAGGTACGAAGTTAATTATCTGTGACGGTCCTTAAAACATGAGCCCTGTGGCTTAGCTTTCAGCCCCAGTTCTTTTCGCTGAGATGCGTTTCGAACTTTATAGACGGACTATGACCTTGACTCATCTTCTATAGAACTACTTTCCTGTTGGAACAGAGTGATATATCAACATTCACCTGACTACAGACAGACTGTAAGCTTGAGCTAATCAGGTACTACATCGCATTCAGACAGGCACCCTCCACACCCTAAACGAACTCATTGAAGCCCACCTAACGTCACAATATACCCGGCTCTCCAACACACAAACAGAAAGATGCGTACTCAACTCTCTCAGTATAAGGCCAACCCCCATGGCCAAAACCACACACATGACTGTTCCTCACCACATACACGTACGTAAATCTACACATTCCACCACTCCCAAAAACATGCGCCCCGTCCACCACGAGCAGCGGCGATGGCAGCGTGCAAAGGCTCTTGGGAAACAATTATCAATCTAAGGAAGTGCTCTACGTCGATGCTGCAGAATACAGCACCGCTCCTTCTTTTGTCATCTCCGCTATCAATTGTCAAGGCCAGATAGCTACTGCTTAAGTCCCTTGATTTCCTGCTCTTTTTTAAGCAGCGGGCATCTACTCCGTCGGCCGTCATTATCTTCCTAGATAGCATGCGACCGTCAACAGCCCCTGCTATCAACGCTGCTCTCAGCAGCGTTGAAGTGATTGCGGGAGAACAACGTTAGAAAGGACATGGCTGCCGGAATGAGCGCCGCCAAATGAGATTCGTCGGCGATGCTTCACAGCTTGTCGCTACTTAAAGAAAGCAAAAAAATATCGAGGGACTTTAGCTACTGCCGCCTCCATTCCCGCTTCCTCTTCTGAGGAGGCGAGAGCTCTGGCCCTTACCATTCCAATTTCTTCAGTCGTTGTCGAAGACTCTACAAGTGCCGTCTATAACTTTGGAGCGGGTAGGGTGTCTAAACTAGCCTCCCCCCCTAGCCCCCCTTGAACAAGATGCAGCTCTAACATGGACTCCCGCGCGCGCGGGACTTGCCGAAAACGAAGCGGCTTACGCCAACGCTCGAGGATTTACGGTCCGGGCGCAGGCATTAGATGAGCCAGATTCCGTTGCAGTAATGGCTTCGTTAGCTGCGCGGGATCGCCTTCTTTCACGACATCTGTAGCCACTGCCGCCTAGGCCGTTTAACCTTTCCACTGCCAATAAACAAATCCCCGCGCAGGTGTGAGGTGCTGTGGCGACAGCTGCAGAATCACATCATGTGGGGGTGCCCCAAGGACCCCTCCCTTCCCCGTCCCTCCATAAATTATTAGGTAGTAAGGAGCAGTGGGAGGCTGCCGTGCGCAACTCCAGGTCCGACATCGAGGAGGCCATCCGTGGGTGGGGTGAGAGGATTGTGAGGGACTACCGTGCGTAGCACTCCCCCCTCCCCCGCCCCTCTATTCCTCTGTAGCCCTTTCCTTCAAAAGAAAAAATAAAGTTTTCACCACCACCCCGTTTCTATCAATCACTTCCCTGGTTTTCCCCCCACCATTACTCTTTATCTCGACTGCTTACCAGTTAATGCTACCATCCACTATGAACCCGAATGCTTCTGGAAAGTGGACACTCCCTACCGGGTCTTGCTCGGTGAATACCTTGGCGCTCCATTACTATGTACCGAGTCGTTCTTGAACTTTTGCTGCGCAGCACACGCACGCCTCATGCTGTGGTGCATATTTGATCCGGCATGTGTTTGTCCTCAACCAGCCAGCTCGGGCCTCGAATAGCAAGGCACTCCTCTTCGCGTTATCACACAGACTTTCCCTCATCATTTGTTTCTTGCCGTATTGGTCGTTGTAATTTTTTTCTTCCGTTATTTGCATCTAATTCACCATCTCTGTTTCTCTCCCTTTCTTTTTTGATGTACTCCTGGTTGTGTATTTACACTTTCAGCTACCCTGTGCTTGATTGCCAACTTTCTTGGCACAGAAAGCAGAACTGCGACACGCAGCGACACTGACCTGCAGGAGGAATACAGCGCGCAAATAACAGCAGTGGAGGAAATGTCAGCCTAGTGAGCGCAAGCCGCAGAAGACATTAGCCGTAGACACGGCGACCCAAAATATCACGATACCAAGCACAGACGAGGAGGAGATGAGATATTCATTATCCAAGCACATAATTTTGCGCAACGGGTGCACCACGTTTAAATGTTCTCCAGCATTAGATACTCAAGTACCATTAAACAAAACGCTGTCACAAGTATTCCGGAAATATTTCGACGAGTTAAGCGAAATGCTTCAATTTCATTCCCGGCATCACATAAATTGTAGGCGATGGCCGCGGTCTCTGTGAGCACCTTAAGCGTCTCGTTTTTCGTTTCTTTTCGCTTTGGTTTGAGCCTTTAACGCCAACCAGTGCCCCACGCACACATTTTATTTATAGCGCTAGAAGTACGACTAGAAGTGCGACGGGTAATTCGACTATACAGTCGAACCCGGATATATCAGACCTACATGTAACAAATTATGCTGTATAACGAACAACAGTAAGACCCCCTTGAAAATGTTTGTTTAGAAATTTTATTTTATGATATATCGAATTACCTAGATATCGAACATTTTCTTTTTCGTGATCCCCTTCAGATTCGGTATATCCGGGTTCGACTGTATAGATATTTCATTCATACCGATTGACGTGGCCGACTACATGCTGCACTTAGCTGCGCTCAGTACCAGGTCAACTTCCGACATTTGTTTCTATCTTAGTGCTTCTTGTATTGCAAAGAGAATATAATAATAATAATAATAATAATAATAATAATAATAATAATAATAATAATAATAATAATAATAATAATAATAGCCTTTATTTTTTTCCATCAACGTGATGGGGGAGGTAAGGGAGAGAAAGCTGACACAGACAGCTTGACCAGTTCCCCCCCCCCCCCCCCCCCCCCCTCCCCTCACACACACACAAGGAAAAAAAATACATTCCATAAAGGCTCGAGTATCATGTTCTTGAGTATCATTGACAGTCGTTGACGTGGAAATATGTTAGCGGCTTTTGACGATACCGATGACGACAGCCTTCCGGCCGACGAAAGCACCGTTTGCCGTCCGTCATGCACAGCGAAATTCGTGGAGCTAGACGTCGCACAAAGCCCCGAATATGGTCGACGACTATATGCGCACGTTTCGACGCTGTGGTGGGTTCTACGCCTACTTTTTTTTAATGTACCGTCATTTGGGGAGAAAGAAAATACAACGCATATGTTGGAATGCATGTGAATAAATACTTGACAATTAATGGGCGTGCTTACGATTGTGTTTACGTTTACCCTGCGCAACGTGCAATCTCATGCAAGGATTATGTTTGTTCACCACAAAGGTGACAACCCTTAGTTTCATACAATTTTTACGCTTATGCACTTACACCGCTCACAAGCTATGTCGAAACACAAAGACCAAGCTATAGGCGGTTCGTCCAGTGTGAGATGTCTATGCCGCGAGGACGAAGGCGATGTATGCTGCTTGTCGAGGAAGAACGCTGATGGCAATCCTGCCGAAACGAGCAGTTTCGTACATCTCCCGAGTTGTTACATGCGAGGTGATGCGATCGGTTACCACGTTTCAGAAATATGCATATTTAATCAGGTTTTGTCAATGCAACAGAATCTGAAAAAAAAAATGCTGCCAGGAAGCTTTGCGTGGCCGAATATCCGCCACCAACAGTGTCACTTTGAACTTGAGACATTCAGCGTTGGTCTTATTTCGATATTAAAAGGGTGTATGCAAGTGAACCTATCTACTCGTAACGAATTCCAATAACATCCTTTCATGTGAAATATATAAAAAATAAAAGCGGCCTTTCCGACGGCATTCCAGCAGTATGCCGCCCGAAAGATGCCCCGGAAGGTTCTCTTTGGCTCTGCACATTGTGTGTAAAAGTAATTTATAACAAGGGCTAGAAACATGTCGCCTTCTTTCCTTCCGTATAAATTTGGTGCTAAGTAAGGCTTTTTGTTGACGAAAGATTGGAATATAATCTTTCTAAATACTTTCCGAATACTGAGCAGGCGTTCCAAACAGTTTTCGTTTACCGAAATAATTTGTGAGATGAAGAGTAGCTGCCACCATTTAGAGGCACCACCATTCCCCGTGTTACGGTCACGTGAGCTTCTTGTTGATCTGAGCGCCGCATTTTAGAAAAAGGCACCCACAGAAACCTTCGTTTACTATCACAACTCATCTCCCAGTCATATTGAAGATTTACTGTTCCTTTACCCAGCTCTCGTTTTTATACCCGCTTGTACTTCTTTTGTAATTTTTTAATGTGACATTATTCAAGAGACCAAAGGAGGTGTACGAAACGCTTTTTGAACTGATAAATTCCAAGCGGGTTCAATACCAAACACGCACGCAGATTAAGTGTGAGGGAGGAAACTCGAAGCAGCATTCAGATTAACATTTCTCACAGCACAACATAAAGTGCCAGCTTGCCAACCACCACAAATTCAAACGAATTGAAAATAATTGAAATTGAATTTAACGTAAATATTTCAGCCGTGTAATACCACTAACAACATCAGAAAGTACGAAAATACAGGGACATTTGTTAGCAAAAGGAATTGGGAATATTCTGATTATATAGTTAATATAATCTTCGACCCAGTGTTAGAATCACTCGCTATTAAACTTAATTCATGATGCAAGGTTTCATGAAGAAACATGTCTCTCTCATAAAATGCATAGTAGAAAGCCGTAAAAATATTTTAAGTAGCAAGGTAAAGTATATGAATAAGTAATATAAGAATTGCACGGTAAAACCAAGAACAATGGATTCGTTGTTTGGTCTTTTCACATCTTCAAAACTAAAGCAGCTAGAGCACTCACAGCAGTATTATGGAGCAAATATATTTAGAATACATGAACGGCAGGATCAATATAACGAAGTATGTAGCAGCCTAGAGAGTAGAACATGTCTTAGCACTACTGAAAGAGTAGAACAAGACAAAAATAACCGTTTCAATCTGCAATCGCAATGCAAGATTAAATGTTTCCACGGTAAGCTGAAATATGACCCTGCGCTCTACATTCCATTTAGCGACGGTGCCTGAAAGAAACATACAGGACAAAGAATATGAAATGGTTGTGGTGGCGCAATAGGGAAGCAGAATCTGTGTGTTCGACTATTTTTAGGAGCGCAGGTGAGTCCTTATGTACTCCAGATCATTAATGACCTTATGTACTCCAGATCATTAATGTTTTCGCCGACACGGTTATAAAGCAGCTCTGGCCTGGAGATGCTTCTTCCCATTTTATATTCAGAGATGTGACCTGTGATGTATGGTGCTCGAGAGAGAATCTGGGGCCGAAACCAAAAAGCTTTTTTGCCCATAAGCGTTCTCTGTCATTGGCTGGACGCGTTCTCTAATAACACGTCCAGCATCGGGATTGGCTGGATTTTTTTTAATCAACAGTGCTAGCGTAAGAGCTTTTTCGTGAATACGGGCCAGCTCACTCATACGTGTTAAACACTAAGTGAAGAGCGCTCCTTATTTACATTGATTAAACGAATTTGACGCCCCAACGCAACACTGCGGATACGAGAGACGCCGCTGCAGAGGACTCAGGATTAATTTTGACCTCTTGAAGTTGCTTAGCGTGCACCTTAATTTAATTACCCGAGTATATTTGTCTTTCGCGCACATCGATTTGTGGCCGCCGCGGCTTGAAAATCAACGCGTAAGCTGCTGTCACTTTTAATTCATCGATGTCCTCAGCGCAAAAGGGCCCTGAATTAAGGAGGTGAATTCGTGCTTGCACAGAGCACTTATTTGATATGCCAGAAGTGTTAGTTACGAAGGCACACTTAATAACTTTCGAGGCCTAAAAAATGTTACAGAGGTACAAGCATTTTGATGCTTGCGAATCTATACTAAGGCTTTAAGCAACTTCACTTTCACACGAGCTCCACCAGAGGGAAGTGATGAGTGGAAGGGTGGATAACGTTGCCTTCTTATACGGAATACCGAAATAAATACGTAAAATAACTGTTGCAAGCAATCGCGATCGGAATGCCTCAAATATAGGGCAAGCCAATAATATCGCTAATTACGGTGAAAAATAAAAACGGAGGGAAAGGTGCGTTCTGCGTACATACTAGTGTATATGGTGGATGCTTTAGTCTATTTGGGAATACGAGGATTATGAAAACTTTTAAAAGTAGCAGAAGAATTGACATAGAGAAATTAATTTCTGGCACCCCGTTTGTTCTACGATTCATGGCGTGCGGTTTAATTATGGCTCATGCAACCGACAAAGCGGCGAAATACCGCAGCACCCTTCTTCTACCGCATTTAAATGGGCAATTTTCAATCAAAATTAATGTATTTTTTAAAACGACCAATGAAACGCAAGATGTAATACCAGCGGGGGCAACAAACTCATCAGGCTACTTTATAAACAAAAATTGTATACCGCAATCCTCAGTGATGCGACTTGTTCGGGCATAGTCCCGAATAAAGCAATGACATCAGATCCAGCGTAATATTTCGGTTGAGGTCCCAGAAAAACGAAGGTTACTGTCGTGTCGCACTTTTTTTTTTACATAACGTGGTTGTTTGCGAGCAGCTGCGTTACCTTCCTAACCTGGCTCCCTATGTGTGCTAGGTCGCCTGCCTGACTCGTGGCCTAGTCTCACCTGGTGCACCCCTGGCACGACACGTCGGAAATCTACTGTTTTTCCCTTTCGCGCTCGCGCTTCATTTAATTCCGCATGAATGCGGACTAAGATTTTTTTTTTACAATTCAGGGGGCGAATCGACGAAGCTCTTCGTTCGTGAGCGTTCTTCGACATTTGTTGGCTACCTTCGCTAATAATATGCCTATTATCAGGATCGGCTGCCCTGTGCTCTTAGAAACAATTCTAAGGTAAGAGATGTTCTGTGAGCACGAAACCTCAATTGCACCTATGCTTCCGAGGAGGGAAGGGGGTATAGCTCATTCGTTCTGCAAACTTTCGAAACAGAGCGAGAGAGAGAAAGAGAGAGAGATTTCTGGCAGGCTGTGCACAGTCACCTGCATGTTACTCTGCGCGGGTAAGGGGAATAATGATCGAAATGCTCTAGGAGAGGGAGGACGGATAGAAAGAAAAAAATTAGGGCATGAAAAAGGTACACTTGGTGTTCACGCGTGACGCGGTGTCAAGCTTTCCAATAGGTGCGGAGCGTCTAATTAAAAGGTACCGATACCGCTGCTGTTTGTTGTGACGTCACCCATCAACCTATGACCAACGTTACTGGCGGGTTGTCCTGAAATGAACGCACTACATACCTTACCTGTCAGTCACTAGCCCGAAATGACAGTTAAAAACAAGTTCGGTGGCCGGGCCGTAGGCAGTTCGAATGGTGCTTTGTGCGGACAACGACCAAGCTATTTTTACTTCCAGCGAAAGTGGGAGCTATTGGTTTCTCCTTTGTTGCGACGTTCTGCAGCATACCGCTGGCAACGGAATGCGAAAGCATTCGGGCAGTCACATAGAGATGCGCTGTTATGGACAGCAGCTGCTCCAGGTCAAGCAAGAGCATACGGCGTCCTTCACATCTCACAGTGCAGCTTCGGGGCGATAAATCGCCTCAATTCACGTCAGTCGCAGAATGACTCACTTATGCAGCGCGAGGGGCTACGGGAAGACGTTATCGCCCACATCGGTACACGTGGGCGTCATATTTTCATTGCGGTACCTAGCGATTCTGATTAATTTTTCCTGTGTGGGAAACTTCTGAAAAGCCTATGCCGTAAACGATATACAGATCGAAAACGCCGCATTTTTAAGCAAATATTCGTTACTAAGGAACAAAATATTTCTTATCGAGGCTTGTGGTGAACGGATGATTTAGGTAGTAACAACGAAATGATTTTGCTCCTAAAGAAAACATTGGCCACATTTGTGAAGTTTTGGGTGGCGCTGCACAGCATTTATTGGAATTTTTTCAAGCTTAGTAGATTAATTAGCGCATGCACAAGCAAAAATACAAACGACAGCCGGGAGTTGTCAGTTACCTTATGAATAGACTTATGAATCATCAATATTTTATTTATTCCTGCCATGTATTCGCTAACTGATTTGTATTCATTTGACCTGTATTCACCAATTTTTACTGTAATTATGTTCTATCCCCTGTACCCACCCTTCATGTAATGTCCCTAACGGGGGACCCTTGAGGTATAATAAAATAAATAAAATAAATAAATATTATAAGTCAAAAACTACCTCCGTAAGCAGGCGAAAATGTTTAGTGCGAAAACTTTACATATGTATCTCAATCTCTCCGCGATGGAAGCGAACATTAATTATTGCATTAGAAAATTGGAAACGCTTGATTACGCGCATTAGTCGGAGTGGGGAGGGCTCAGAGGCGGCTGAGTAGGGATCACGTGTGCAGCGCGTGTCACACGCACGAACAGAATTCAGAGGCCGCGCTGCATCAACCCGGCACGATTCTCAAAGGCGGGAGAGCGCTACAGCCGTTTTGGCGTTAGATTAACGATTCTGGAAATTTACGTAGGTCTGCTGAGATATTTTTTCGCCGTTAGGAGATTTCTCCAATTCTCGTGCATTGTTTGCCCACTGCAGTGCTCAGTGATGGATCACCTGCTTTGGTGGAAAGACGCCCACTTAATGACGATCAACCACACATTACAACAGTCATAGCTGTTTTTTTAAAAAGCGAATATAGCTTTCTCGGGCTCTTTGGGATCTTTTCGTGGTAGGTCAGGGTTATGTACATATGTCGGTCGTCGGTGGTCGATCTCGGAAAGCGCCTCCTCTATGTTTATAGAGGAGATTCCCTCTCTCTCACTCGCTTTTCGCTCTCTCTCTTTCTTTGGCTGGACCTCTCGTTCTTTCGTTCGCTCGTTCGTTCGGGCTATTTGCTTACATCGACAGTCTTCGTCGATGGTTTCTACACAATTTTCTTGAATGCGTCACTACACCGTTACGAAAAAAACACCACCCAAGCACTCCGTACAGATGGTTAACCAGCGAAGCTGAAACGTGCGGCCCCGGTGTTTAGCAGTGGGTTAATGCCGACGCTGTATTCAAGCGTTTCTCAATTATTGGTTACATGTTTGTGTTTCTAGTGGAATGCAAGCGCCAATGGCGGGCGGATGCTGCTTACCATGACGCCGAGCTAACTCGAGATATCGAACGCATGAGACAACGGCGAGCCGAGGAGGCGGCGTTGCGAACAGAGCAGCAACGACGTCATTAACGGCGCTGCCAATGGCGCGCGCGCTTGGGTGCGACGTAGAGAATGACGTAACTGACGTCGCCACCAATAGAGACCTTTATCGAAACATGTGGCGAAAGGTTTTTCGTTTCGGCTAGCCATATACAGCTTTCGCTGTAAAATGTATTTCAAAACGCATGCGTAGGCGCCTCGAGTGACATGCATGCCGCCGTGCGCAATGCAAGCATGTTGCAATCTTTGTGAGCTCGTACACAGGAAGAAGCTTCGGCGCTGTACTTATAATGGCTTACCAAAGTAGCCCGGTCACGCATTGCTTCAATGTACGCTAGAGCCGTGCGTAAGCATCAACGCTGGCCCATTGTGATATCGAGCATATCATAAGCGAAATCCGGGCCAGTGGTAAATATTTAACCTAATGATAACGAACCTAAGCGTGTTGGTCGTCTGCCCTTCGTTCTAGGCCTCTTTACTTAATCCTGTAATGTAGCATGCCAAAGTGCAATTTTGGTACATAGTCAACCTGTGAAAACGTTTACATCCCGCGCGCTGTAAAGAAGCGCGTAGTGAGAAAGAGTGCACGCCGTTATTAGAGAAACGATCGCGAAGAACGGGCACCGTGAAAGAATCTGGAACGAACTTTTCGTTAGTAAGAACAGTTCGTGATTGGTCGACTCCCTTCGCTAAAATTATACCTGATATAGCGATGAGCCAGTGCCTCTCTTTATGTCAAAAAACTTGAGGAAGGGGCAAGTTGGTAATGCATCACGAAAAAATATGCGTGTAAGTCGGTACCTAACGTACACAAAACGCACGCAAACTGTTCGTAAAAACGGTTCCGTTGTGTAAACTAGTTTGTAAACATGGATAGATAACGATTATTGGTTAGGGCCAAAATACATCCAAAGTGTGCAACAGTTATTCGAGTGTAGTGGCCTGCCCCGCAGTTTGAATGCGCCATATTCCGAAGGAGAGCATGCACTGACTGGGATCGTGCTCCACACCGCGGTCGTGACCTCAAGGTTGAGCGCCCGCCTCGGCTATGGGAGGACGTGGGTTGAAAACGACGTTGCCACCGGTTGCCCGAATCGGCGCAGGCGTCCCCCGGCCGCGTATTTCCAATTGCTAGTAGATACAGCGCTCGACCGCTGGCGGCACGCTGCGCCGCTCGCGCGTACCATGTTTCTAGCCGCCGTCGATGGAACGGAGGAGGCGTTGACGGAGAAAACGCTGGGCTGGTGGTGACTAGCCTGCTATTGGGATCGGTGGTATTATAAACGCATCACTGTTTTGATGATCCAAATATAATCTCACTATCAGGGAGAGAGCAGTCTACCTGACTGGAGCAGTATTTTTTTATTTGGGGTGTTGCTACGCTGCGCTCCGCAACACCCCAACGACCGCCGCTTCGTGTCGGCGCCCGGCACCACGGCTGCCGCCGTAGCGCCGGGGTTCAAGCGACTGCGCTGGCAAACAGAGAGGGGAAAAAAGGAAAGCGTGATATTAAGAAAAAAATTCCAGCCAGGGCGGGATTCAAACCAGCGTGCGCATGATCCCGAAGCGAGCGCCGTAACCACTCCGCCATACAGCCACTTTTTTTTTCGTTCATGGTATTTAATACATTAACATGTCATCCAATAAAACATTCAGTAATTATGCATAGTCGTAGAATGGTGGGTACAATGAGTCACACACAGAAAAACAGAAGAAGCACTGCTCCGCTTTAAAAGGGTGGTAAGGCTAAGCACCTCACCAAAATGGGGTACCAGTCCGGTTGAACATCAAGTCCATCATAAACATTCTTTAGGTGCACAGTCATCTGGATGAAATTTACTCTTGTGGGTACAACAGGTTCGGCGTTGCGGTCCATCATTCGCGTCTTCCACAGACTGTGCATTCCCATGAGAAAGAACACGTCGAAAGGTACACTGTCATCAGGGGTCGGCAGCAGATATCGCACTGTATGGGGGTTGATTTTAAGGTATTTCTTTAGAGTCCGTTGGAGGATGTCCCAAAATAGAATGGCATCTTTGCAGCCAATAAAACAGTGTTCAATTGTCTTTGGCACATCACAAAGCCGACAATTAACAAAAGTCACAAGTATACCCTTTTTCTGTAGCCATGTTTTTACCGGTAGAGTTTTACTATGAAGTTTGTAAAAAAAATGTTTTGCAGCATGGGGATATATACGTTTTACGAACTCGCTTTAGTACATGGTGGCCTGGCCATTCAATGTATAGTGATCGGTAAAATGGAGGCGGAAAAAGCATGGACAGTAAATCTTTGTATAGCTTTTTACGCGACACGGAGTACAAGTATTCAGTAGAAAACCGAACTGTCAGGAAACGAACCGCCAAATAAACCTCCTGCATGAACCCCAACAAGCATAAAGGCGAAGAAAAATTTGAAGAAACAACTAAATTAGGTAAAGCATCAACAAGTGTGACTTGCATGAATGACCGATCGCGAAAAAAGAAGAAACGGGACACTATTTACCGCACGTAAAGATGCACTAAGCCGAGCCCACCCTCACTAACTGGTCTAAAAACATTGTCTCTCCTCATGGGCTCGAAAGTGGAAGACCATATGAAAGTTGCAAAAATTCGGTGAAAGCGTTGGATGTAGAGATTGGCACAGTGAATAACTTGCAATACGTAGTAAATTTTAGTTGCTAAAAACTTATTGCAGGCTTCAGCCCTTCCTAAAATAGAAAGTCGGTATGGAACGAATGTCTGAGCGTAGCTTTGCAAGGCTGAAACCCGTTCTTTCCAATAGTGCGCGCTTAATTTATATGCGTCTAGCGGCGCGCCAAGATACGTTGGCGGAACATGAGTCCACTTAATGCCTGCAAACTGTTCTGGCTTATAACACCAGGAGCCGAACCATAAGCCTAAGGTTTTCGAGGAGTTCATGTGTGCTCCTGATACGCTGCCAAATTTCTCTATTGTAGCTACAACCTTTTCAACACTAGGCTTATCTGTGCAGAAAAACGCTAGATCATCTGCGTAAGCTAACCTCATTCTGTTCATGATGGACCGCAACTTTAACCTCATTACCCAGTTTGTTGAAGCCGTGGATGGAACTTGACTGAATTAAGCTTAAGCATAGTCGTTCCAGGTAAAGGGCGAAGAGTAGTGGGGACATCGGGCATCCTTGTTTTACCGAAGAGCAGATAGCAACGGGTTTGGAGAGATGGCCATTAATAACTAAACGAGTAGAACAATGGGTGTAGCAAAGCCTAACACCTTTAAGCACAATGGAGCCAACATTGGCGTGTTCCAGAAGAGAAAATAAATAGGAATGACTGACTCGATCAAAAGCTTTAGCAAGGTCTACTTGGAGCATTGCAAGCTGCTCAGTGGAACCGTAACAGTACTCAAGAAGTGCACGGGCGATATGTATGTTGGTCTGAATTGATCGACCTCTAGTTCCGCACCTCTGATGGGAACCAATGAGAATCGACATCGCAAATTGTAATCTATTAGATAAAACTTTTGCAAAGATTTTATAATCAGCGTTTGACAACGTGATTGGTCTGTAGCTTTCAACAGAACGCAGTTTTTCCTTATCTGAGCTTTTTGGGATTAAAACTGTGTGGTTTTTGCAAAAAGATTGTGGAAGGGCGTCCACCTCTAAACTTGTAATAAATATATCCAATAATATGGAACTGATAATCCCTTTGAACGCTTTGTAAAATTCGCTTGAAAGTCCATCAGGGCCGGGGGTTTTCGATAAAGGCAGCTGATCAATAGCTTGCTCAATTTCTTGAATGGTAACAGTACCACTGATGAATGCACACTCCTCATTCTGTAAAGGTTTTACTAGAGACACAAAACTCTCTAAGACTTTTGCATCATGATCTTCGGGAGGTGCACTGAACAAAGCATTGTAGTAACTTTCAAATTGTGAAATTATGTCATTCGTATTTGTTACAAGACTACCTTTGGAGTAGATTTCCGAACTTACTTTTGAAATACCGTGACGTCGCTCATCAAGTAAAGCTTGACGTGTTGGCTGTTCAGAGTGCAAAGCACGGCTGTTTCGAGATCGAACTCGCGCACCTCGGTAACACAGTGCGTCATACTTTTGTAACTCACATTTAATAGCGTGGCGAAGCGTGGCCATACAGCCACGCTTCGAAGGGTTGCATTGATGCGAACCATATGATTGCGTTCGAGCTCCCTCGGCGAAAGAAACCACCTAGAAACGCGGTACGCGCGAGCGGCGCACCGTGGCGCCAGCGGTCGAACGCTGTATCTACTAGCAATTGGAGTGTTGCCCCCCGGCCCTACCCTGTGGTTCTGCAGTGAAGGCAGTGTCGATTGCCGTCATCTGAGCGCTTCGTGTTATCCAACCACATCCGTCTCCTGGAAACTGAGAACGGCGACCTGCAGGGGTGAAGCCGCTTTTAGTCAAATTGCCAAATTTCTCAGCCGATACCAACGTTTCTTCCGATGTTACCGCTTCTGCTGATAGTCATCAAGTCACTGCTCTCGACGACACTGTTGCCGATTACTTGGTTCTAAACGGCGCACTACGGATGGTGATGGCGACATGGGATGGTGACGGCGACCGATGTTGCGAACAGTCGATGGTCATCTTTTCACCCCGACTGTGTGGTGCACGACCAGAATTTCAATCCGATATTCTACCTTTGTTGGATCTTTCGTCGTGCTGGATTACTGTTCGCGATAAAAAATCACCAGCCCTTCCCCTGTCGGGGGTAAGCGAAGCTTGTCGTGTGTGTACCTGATCTACTACTTTTCCTTCCCTTTCGTACTAGTTGTCCTTCCGTTTCCTTCTATTTTTCCTTCCCTTTCGTGCAACTTTTCCTCCTGTTGCATTGTTCGATTCTCTGATCGTCGCTGTTGTCGCTTGCGTTCGATGTCCCTAGTTTTTTCGGTCGTCTGGTTAGCAGCATTCGCCCGCCATTGCAGCTTGTGATTCTTCGAAATTAAATTGCTTCTAAATTAAATCTGTCCGTTACGTAAGCCAACTAATGGCTCATACCTCCTTAAGCAATGGCTCATACCCCCGTAAACGTGGCCTCTCCATTACGGCGACAGAAGAGAAGTGAAATTCTGCGCTGGAATGATGAGCGGCAACGCAGCCAGCTGTGGAAGAAGACGACGACGACGAAGAACAACGCGGGAGCAGTGACACGAGCGCGTGCCGAGCACGAGCACGAGCGCAACCCGAGGGGCGCCAACGAGCCAGCTGCGGAAGACGATGACGACGCTCGAGCCAATGCTGATGATGATAGTTTTCCGCGTACACGCAACCCGACAAAAGTGAGCCAATAAAGTGTCGCCTAAAAAATAGGGGGATGGATTTCCGTCGGGATCGGATAAATAAAGCCGTCATAAATCTATGGGACCTGCTTGTAACATTTTCTAGTCAGCGCGCTGTGACACCCGAGAAATGTGCATCGAAAGTAACAGCATTGCGTCTTGTCAATAGCTCAGTTGTGACGCACGAAGTATAGTGCGTTCGTTGCGTCGTCAAGTACGAGTCTAATTAAAATGACTCCAGAATCGCCGAAGAGAACGTTTCAGCTCTACTGGCTCGACAGGTTTGCGTAGCTAGCGTTTTTTTTTTTTTTTTTTTTGAGCTCCACCCCAAGCAGCCTGTGATCATGGTGACGAATTTCAGCGAAGAATCCCACGACTTAGTTCATCGTAGCGCGATGGCTCACTTCGAGGATGTACAGGTGAATACCTCGATGCCTCATGCCAGCGCACCTTCGGGAGAACTGTCGGTGAGCAGTGACCTTGACGCGGCTGGCATCGGTCATATCAATGAAAGCTCGAAACTGGCATCGACGCAGAAGGAACACCTCGGCATGCTGCACCCGCTCAGTGAAGACGCTTTCGCTTCAACTTCCCGCTTAAGACAGAAACCGCTCACGAAACAGGGAATGATCAACGATGCGACCATGAGACCAGTGCACCAGCACGCCTACAGGGCTTCCCGTAAAGAAAAAAGTGCCATTCGCAGACAAGTCCAACAAATGCTCGACTGCAACGTTATTCAACCTGCCCCTAGTCTATGACCATCAGTGGTTGTGTTGGTCAAGAAGAAAGACGGTGGTCTGTGATGCTGCGTAGCTTATCTCAACGTTAACTACATCACAAATCAAATAATTTTATCCGCTACCCCTCAGCAATGCCGCTCTAGATCGTCTCCGACATGCCTGCCACTTTTCGTTCATGGACTTGCGCAGTGGCTACTTGCACGTTGAAGATGACGAACGCGACCGTGCCAGCTTGCGTGAGTTCGAGGTCCTCCCATATGATTTGTGTTTTGCGAGCGCGAGGAGTGTTTCGTCCTGTAGGTGAAACAGGCGGCCTCTTATTGGGCGGCATTTCGCGAAGGGCGCAGGGTGCCTAGTCGCTTCGCCTACGCGTTTCAAAAGGAGCGCGACAAGTGCGGCGAGTTGGCAACGTTGCATGGCGACAGATAAATCGTGCAAAAAAAAAAAAAACCCAGGTGGTCAAAATTAATCCGGAGCCCTCCACTACGGCGTGCCTCATAATCAGAACTGGTTTTGGCACGTAAAACCTCAGAAAGAAGAAAGAACATATTGGTTTAGACAGCCAAATTCGACTAGCCGGACAATCAGGGCTATTTAGGCACCTGTAACTCTACATATTTCAAAAGTATATGACATTGTCGAACATGAATTTCATAGATGAAATTATATTCTTGAGTTTTGAGGTATAGAACCACTTTCCGATTATGAGGCTCGTCGTGGGGTAGGACTCCGGAATAGTTACGGCCACCTGGGGATTCTTTAACGTTGCCCTATGTATAAGGGCATGCGCTTTTTTGTTCTTTCTTTAACGCGATAACGTTAAGGGACCCGTGTCGCAGTAAATCCGGCGTCATTGTGGATGCCGGCGTCCGCGGCGGAAAAAATCATCCGCAACCAACCCGACCGCGCCGGCCCTCTGCGTGACGCAAGGTGTTAGTGCAGGAGATCATCATTCCGAACCACTCCGACCGCGCAGGGCCTTCGTCTGGATGCACGGTGTTAGTGAACAAAAATTGAATTTCTCACAGTGAAATCCGTCAGAAAAATAGTAAAGTACAACTTAAGCACAACCTACAGACATGGTGGCGTCGGACTGTTATTTCAATATTGGTACGAGAAAACATTATTTTGTTACGAGGAAACTCAAAGACAAACCTCTTTTGCCAGCATTTCTACCATAAAACACCGTCTTACTCCGGTAGCCTACTTGCGAAAATCTTATCCAGACGGCGCTGGCATCCTCGGCAGGTCAAAAATGCGTTTTGGACACGCGGGCGCGTCGGGGCAATAGCCAAACAATTGTTAAACTAATGAAAAAGGGTCCTAGGGCCTTCACATTTTCATATAAGACGACTTATATTGCCCCTGGAAAAACGTCTTCCCAGCAATGCATTTCTGTTTGAAAGTGAGGCTGACTTTAAGGGGATCGGTGTAAGCTTCGTCTTTGTAAGCTAGCTTTACCACGTTCTGTGCTGCAGTGAATGATGCCTACTTGCTGGATGCGAACGATGCGATGCGAACGGGTCCCCATAACGCTATCGCGTTCTAACTCTTAAAGGTGAAGCTTAAGCGTCCTCCAATTTTTTTGTTTACATTTCGGTAACTTCGAAATGCAGCAGCCGCGGCCGGGATCGAACCCACTGACCTCGTGCTCAGCAGCGAAAAGCCACCGAGTTGCCGCGGCGGGTGAACTTGAACTTTTGATTTTTAGACTTGTAAGCTGTGCGGTTCCATACTATATACTTGCCTGGGCTCAAGAAATGCTTTCTGGGAGACAATTCGTTTTTCATAATGGGTGCTAAGGATGGCGACACAAAGCAAAGGGGCTGAAAGTATCTGTGCTGCAGCTGCCAATAAGATAACAAGACCTACGAGCTTTTCTGTGTACTTTTTTTCCGTCCAATTCTGCGCACCTTCTAGGGTATTTCTTCTCTTCGTCCCATTCTCTGCAGTGTAGCGTGCAGGCAAATATACGCCGCCTAAACACTGTTGTTTTCAAGAAGTGCTTTCTCTCTTGCGAACTAATCGAGGCGCACTCTACTGCCCAATACGAAAGACTCACATAAATGCCAACGGGGCGACACACTCTACAGAATGTCACGGGATGTTCTTGTAAGTCCACAGGGCGTCTGACCGAAGTACAAGAAGATGGAGCAGTCTGAGCGGGAAAACGATCGAGCTCGCACTACTGCTTCGTCGACTTCCTCTTTCACACTTCACCGTGCCGGCACCGATAATTTCCAGTACAATCACCCCCCGCACAGAAAGAAGCCATCCTGGCGACGTAGGGAAACGACAGCATTGGCGGGTCGTAACATGGTTTAAGCCATGCTACATGAACTATTTCGCGCCCTCGGCAACGGCGATCAGAAGACGGCGCGAGCGGCTCGATGACATATATATATATATATATATATATATATATAGTTCACGGGTGGTGCTCAAAATTGGATATGAAGCGCAACACGGCACAAAACTAGAGACGAGGAGGGAATTTAACATTCCTCCACTGCCCAAGAACATGCACCCGGAGCACCACAAGGAGCGACGAGAGGCCAGGGCGCGCCACATTGAGCGCAAATACCATGACGTAGAGGGCGTGGCCTACGTAGACGCCGCGGAATACAGAGAACGCAAAGGCATGTTCGTAGAAGCGGTAAACGCGGACGGAGAACCCTTCGCGAGCGGCACCGTGAGAACGGACAACGGCGAAGTTGCGGAGGAAGCCGCCATAGCATTAGCCGTGGCCTCCACGAAAGCGAGAATTATCATAAGCGACTCAAAAATTGCAGTTCATAATTTCGCGAAAGGACGCATCTCGCCAGAGGCGCTCAAAATTCTAAACAATAACAGCGACCGTCACCGCGGGACGATCGAAATTATTTGGCCACCCGCGCACTCCTCTCTCCCCGGCAACGAGGCGGCTCACAAAGTAGCTCGAGGACTTACTCGCCGAACAAGTGAGCCGGCCCAGCCGGGAACGAGAGGGGACCGCATGGTCAGCTACAAAGAAATAACCGATTACTATCGGCTGGGAAAGGCCCGGTACCCACCAGCGCATCCCGCGCTAACCAGGAAACAGGCGGTAACCTGGCGCCTCCTGCAAACAAACATGTACCCTAACCCGGTGGCCTGCAGCAGATTCTATCCAGGGCAATACAACGATCATTGCAAATTATGTAAAGGTAGGGCGGATCTGCCACATAGTCTATGGGCATGCTCGAAGGCGGCTCCTTTCGAGGGTCACAATATTCGAAACCGGCAGCAGTGGGAGACCCTGCTGCTCAGCTCTGACCAGCAAGACCAGGTCTCGGCCGTCCAGCTAGCCGAGGCAGCCGCTGAGACCCTGGGGATCTCGGCCGTCTGTTAGGCGGAGGGAGGCTGCGTCCGCCCTCGTGAATTGCTGGCACCAATAAAGGTTGAATCTCTCTCTCTCTCTCTATGCTGCTGGCCAAAAACAATCGCCGCCTTTCCTCTCTCCGACACGCGATTTGGCGTCTGTCGCGGGATCAAACGCTGCCGCACTGCGTCACTGGGCACGATGAGTCACTCGGACACTGGCTAGGCTATGAAATTTTTAAATTGTGGAATGATTCCACCTCAGCTCTTCACACTGTTCATCGAAGAGTCGAGAATAAAAGAGAAGCTAAACTTAAGCTCGCGCTTAGCTTTCGTGCGTATAATCTGACTGAAGGCGTGTCACTGGGATCAGTTATTTCTCCACTCTTGTGAAATATTTTATTACGTTATGTGCAGATTCGCCTAATCCTGGGTAATTATTACCACATACCACCAAACTTTACAATCTTATTTTTGCGTTCTGTGATTAGGTTTAGGTGCACGTTAAAGAACCCCAGGTGGTCCAAATTTCCGGACTCCCCCACTACGGCGAGCCTCATAATCAGATCGTGGTTTTGGCACGTAAAACCCCACAATCTAATCTAATCGTTCTGTGATTCCGAGTCCTGGATTGAAGGATTCTCTTTCTCTCTCGCTACTTGTCCTCCCATTGTGAAGTCCTGTTTTTTCGTTCTTTCATAATTGGCACGAGCTCACTCCTCGGTTCACGTCATCGAAATATTCGCCTCGCGAGCTATGACGTTGCGCTGCTGAACTCGAGGTCGCAGGTTTGATATCTGCGGATATGCAAAAACACTCGTGTACCGCGTATTGGGTGCACTGTAAACAAAATCATGAGGTCAAGATTAATCCGGAGTACCCGATTATGGCATGCCTAATGACCAAATCAAGCTTTTGGCATGTAAAGCTCTAAAATTTAATCATTTTTAACGTCACTTAAATATTTAGATGTTGCTTACGACGATAATTTAAACTGGCAGCCGCAGCAGATCGATGCAAATGCGCTTAGATGAGAAAGTGTATTGGCATTTCCGCAGTCTGAGTAATAAAAATTGCGGTATGCGCAGAGCTATATTATTGGTAATTTTGCAAACTTTATGTTCGTCCAGTTCAGCTGTGCCCGTTTTTCAATACGTGCACCTTCAAGATATGCTCTCTATGCTCTCTAACAAGGCTGGAAAGGCAGCTACTGCGTCTGTGTCGTGATCCGCCGAGTTTTATGGCTAATGATGTGATCTACCTTGAAGCTGAAGGTGCGGTGGCAGTGGCGGCTTCCTAGGCACAAGCTGAACCATTTCTTCTGTGTTTTGCAGGTTAGTGGTGCACTCATCGCATTTCAGAATACAAATTGTAGTTTTAGATAGCTGCCACTGCTGCCCGATCTTGACTGTACGTGGTCTGTGTGTTACGACTAGTGTGTAATATGAACAAGGAAGTTTCAAGAATGCTACATGATTTCAAAGATGAAGTGAGAAATGAGTGGAAACAAATGAAAGAAGCGCTAGAGCGAAGCATTCGATCCGAAGAGAGAAACTTGCGCACTGAGATTGATAAAATGAAAGAAAAGCATGGATTTCTTCAGCAAGAGCCTTGATGATACAAATGAAAAATTGGTGGCAACGTTAAGTGAAAATAATGAGCTGAAAAAAGAAAACGAACTACTGCAACACAAAGTTTCTACGCTGGAGAAGAACTTGGCAGATTGCCAATCGAGCCTCTTGCAGTCCGAGCAGTACTCGCGTAATCGAAATCTTGAAATAAAAGGAATAGTCGAAAAACCAAACGAAAATCTGGTTGAAGTGCTAAAGAAAATTGGTGAGGTGGTTGGCGAGCCTATAGCACGCGGGGACATTGAAGTTTGTCGCAGAGATCGAACAAAAAAAAAAAAGGAAAGTCAGGGAAATATAATTGTTCAGTTTCAACGCCGTGACAAACGAGACGAAGTGCTTCAGAAGTCACGCAAGAAAAGGCTAACAAATGCATCCCTCGGCTTGCCACTGAATCCCCTGTGTTTGTAAGCGAACACCTTTGTCTCGAAGTGAAGAAAATGTTAGGGATGGCAATAGCACGCAAACCTGAACGCAGCTGGAAATTTGTCTGGACGAAGAATGGCATTATTCATGCACGTCGCACAGAGACTTCACCTGTCGTTCGCATCAGGCGTGAAAGCGACCTGAGCAAAATCACAAGCGTTTAACAAACAGAAACTTTGACACATTCGTACCTGAAGTAGAGATGGCGTCTTCAGGCTGTGTGATTCCTGAGGAAATGATTACGAGACACAAAATTAGCAGCGAAGCAAAGCTACTAACATTCATGCACCTAAACGCAAGGTCACTGTTGAACAAAAAGGATGAAGTCACTGTGCTAATCGAATAATGTAACCTAAAATTTGACGTATTGATGTTTACTGAAACTTGGTACAATGACGACTCAGAACTTTATGTACTTCAAGGATACGAGCATTTCTTCGTGAACTGCAAAGGAAGCAGAGGTGGCGGCGTTGCAATTCCAAATTCTCTAACAGGGTATGATATTCTTAGGGAATATAGCACAGCTACAGAAATATATGAAGTTTTATTCATAACGAAAGAAAAGACAGTATTTGCGGTTTTGTCTCGACCCCCTAATGCCAGCCACTCTGCTTTTTTGAGTTTTTAGATAACCTTCTGTCATACGTAAATGATTCGCGGGATCGAATCCCGGCCACGGCGGCCGCATTTCGGTGGGGGCGAAATACGAAAACCCCGTGTACTTAGATTTAGGTGCACGTTAAACAACCCCAGGTGGTCCAAAATTGCGGAGTCCCCCACTACGGCGTGCCTCATAATCAGATCGTGGTTTTGGCACGTAAAATCCCATAATTTATTCTTTTATTATTACATACGTAAATGAAAACGGATATCTGCTTACACTGGGCGGGGACTTCAACATTGACATGATGACTAATTCAGCACCTACTGTGCAGTTTGTATCTATCCTAGAGTGCAATGACTTCTGCAGCATAATCAGATCACCGACGCGTGTAACCGTCACTACATCATCATTACTAGACATTTTCATAATAAACTCGACTATCGATAGCACGACACCGGGAGTCATAAGCTGTGATATCAGCGATCATAGACCTATATACTTTTTTTTCTAGAACGTAAAGGTGCCGTTAAATGTGCATGCACTGAGAAGGACAACGTACCGCAAGATATCGGCTCAAACGCTAGATAAATTCAGAGAAGCCGTGCGCAAAATAGACTGGAGCGATATTTTTGCCATTGAAGATGCCAATGAGTCATATGATAAGTTCATGAGCAAACTCAAAACGATGCATTACAAATCATTTCCGCTTGAAAACTATCGGACTCGAAGAAAGTCGCGCAAGCCGTGGATTTCGAAAGAACTCGTTAGGCAAATCAACCAAAAAATAAGCTTTATCAGCCTTTTATCAAGTCGAAGGACTTGTCAAAATGGAAAGAATATAAACAGTTTAGGAATGAATTGAACAAAGAAAAAGAAAAGGTGAAAAATGACTACTACAGCCGTATATTTAGTTATGAATGTGTGCGCAGAAGTGACAAAGTATGGCAAAAATTAACGAAACACTAAATCGGAAGCCAGTCGATACACGAACAGATACGTTGAACATTGATGACACTTTTGTAGGTGGTACAGAACTTGCGAACCATTTTAACAATTTCTTTGTCAAAGTAGGATGCGTAGATCACGACATTCAAGATGCAATGCATGCAGCTTCATTAAAGGGATATGGACACAAAATCTGAAAATTTTACGAAAAAGCTGAAAGTGAATCCTCAGTGTGTGATTACACCAAAAAGACGTAGCCACTTAGCTCATTTTTTGAGGCGATGGCTTTATTTTTGACGTTTGTGTGAGCGCGCTTCACCGCCCGACTCGCGGGAGTTGGAAGACGTGACGTCACGACACCCTCGTCAGATAGCCAGCCGGCCGGCCGCGGTCATTCGAAGCGCGCCGACGCCGCCATCGCGAGCATGGATTCGAGTTCTGGTGCCTCTACGAGCGATGAGTACACGTCTGAAGACGAGGACCATTCCAACTTGGCAAGAAATATTACCGCTTACGGTTACGAGCCTTCCGCGTCAAGCGAAGAAGAAGAGCTAGCAGGCGGCCGTGGAAGTGGCGGTGAAGTTTTCGCGAACCGTAGCGCGACGATTTCTCTCTGCACCAGACACTTGCGCAAGAATTATTTGTCATTTCCTCTGTAAACCTGCTTTTTCAAGAGCACACGCAGGCGAGGCAGCTGCGGGGTACTTCAGCACTGTGTGGATGACTGAATAGTAGTTTATGCCGTCGGCGTGAGCAACCGCAGCCTGTGAGGTATCAGTACCTCCGACACTCTCACGTCCACTTCTCCAGACGACCGACAGATGGCAGCAGCTGTCTGGCATTCTGGACTCTCCCGAGTGAAGCCGACCGGGACGGTCGTGACCGAGTTAGAACCGAGTGGATCTCAGCGCAGCAGGAGCAGCATACCAAAGAATAAGTTCAGTTTTTATTTATTTTTATTTGGTTGATAGAAGTGTTAGGTTATAGCGTCCTCGATCACCTTGCCCCGGGGTTGCCCCGAAACCAGAATGGTGCGCTGTGCACCGCGGTGGCGCACTGCGGAGGGTCAACATCGAGGACAAAACTGCACCCCGTGCAGATGCTTGCATGAAGCGCCACTTTGCCCCTGGCGCGCAAAACGTGCGCAAAACGCGCGCGCGCACGTTTTATTGTTTGCAGGTGCAGAGGATACGCGGCAAGCACTCGAACCTTGTCAAACTGCGTGCTCCGACATACCTGGTTACAAGTACACACCAATGGATTTTATAGTTAATGGCAAGAGACATAATGTGGCGATGTCGGTGGATGAAATGAACGATTTTATGGCGAGTAAGTATTCGTTTGTAGCAACGCACGCGCGGGGAGTCGAGCGTATTGTCAGTAACACAGCGCGGTGCGCTTCTGCGGCCCGCTTCCAGCAAGTTCTAGTTGCACAAAGATGGGAAGCCAAATAATCTCCCTACTCCGGTGTCGTCGAGGCGCCTGACGACCCGTTCAACGAAGCTGTCCACTTTCGGCCGCTCTTCACCACATTGTTTTTGGACGAGGTCGATCAGCATGTCGTCTTCGCTGTCAGACGAACTGAAAAAAGCTCATCGATTGCGGCAACTAGCAGCGCTTCCTTTCTCATTGCCGACATCTCGACTAGTTAACTCCGTGCAACCGCAGCTATCGGGCCAGAGCGTGCGCGGTTCCGCAGTCGGCGGTGCGTGCGCGTCCCGCAGTGCTTGCTGGGATTGCACCCCGGCGCACCGCCGATTTTCTCGTTGCGAGACGGGGCAACGGAAAACCGCCCCAACCGGGTGCGCTTCCGGTGATCGAGAATGGTCGGTGCGCACCGGTGCGGTTGATCGAGGATGAAAGTGCGCACCAAGGCGCCCCGGTGCGCACCGGTGCGGGTGATCGAGGACTCTATTAACCGAGCTATCTATATATATTGTTTTCCTGCTTTTTTAGTTTCTTGGTTATTTTGGTAGGACGTTAGTGGGTAACGAATAGTTGTATTTCTTGGAAGCGGGTTGTGGCGCACGTGTTGCATGGTGAAAGCAGTGTAGGGCGGCAGTTTTAAACCGTGTTAGGGAAGCTAGCGGAGGTAGCCGGATAGCGAGATTAGCCGTGCGGCTTACCGTGGGGCTTTCTTCAGGTATTTTGGTGGGCTTTCTCGTTAGGTGGTCGGGCGGACGATGGTGCGGCAGGCTAGGAAGGACAGGGGTGATGGCGAGCTGGTGCAGTGCGAGGAGTGGAAACGTTGGTGTTACTTGAACGAGACGCACTTCGCAAGTTTAGCCGACGCTGAGGAGGCTAACTTCGCGTGCAGGTCGTGTAAAGGATTTAAGGGGGCTGTGCGGTGGATGGAAGGGGAATGGGCAGCTAGTGTGGAAGAGCTTAAAGGGGAGCTGAAGGTGGAGTGAGAGCGGCGAATTGAGCTCGAAACTCGGATCGGCGAGCTGCTTGACAGGGAGGGGGCCGAGGCCATCCTGGTAAAGCGAATAGCTGGCGAGCTACAAGAAGAATGGGAAAAGCGGGCCGTGCTGGAAGAGCGGGTGGAGGCGCTAATGGCACAGGTGGCGCGTAATCCCGGGTCAGAGCTGCGTCAGGCGGGCGGCGGGGACAGCGCGGAGAATCAGGCAGAGGCATGCCATGAGAGCAGGGAGGGACACCTAGGGGCCGTAGAACAGCAGGCGAGAGCCGGCGGCAACACGGCGGTTCCACAACGCTACAGCGAGGTAGCGCGGCAGGCTTCTGGTGGGAAGGGACGAACGGCAGGGAGCCCGTCGTCGCGTGTCAGTGGCGCACGGCGGGTGGAGAACCAGCTAGCGCGAACTGGAGGACGACAATCGCAGGTGGGAGGCAAACGTGTAGAGCGAAGGGTCCTAGTGGTGGGGGACTCCAACGTAGCGAGGGTTGAGGAGGGCGTCCTTACAAAAGTGAAGGCAGACGGGCGGGTGAGGCTGGAGGCCCAGTCAGGGAAGTGCATGGTTGACGCAATGGCAAAAGCTCAGAAGGTGGTATGGGACAACATAGAGCACGAAAATCTGGTCGTTATTCATGCTGGTCTCAACGATGTGCTGAAGGAAAGGAGCCAGAACCTAAACGGACAGTTAGAGGTTGGGTTGCGTAAACTCAGAGAAGCCTCTGCTAATGTGCATGTGACCATATGCACAATCCCAGAGGTCCAGGGCCAGGCTAGCGGGATGGAACGGAGTGTGGTTGAGGCTAACCGGGTTATTAGGGGTCTGAGCCGACCACTTGGGTACGGCGTAATGGACGTAAACCGGGAAGTGTACGAGTCTGGCTCCCACCCTTTGCACAGGATGGCATTCACTACAGTGGTGCCACGGGCGAGAAGGTAGGTAGTATGATAGGGCGCCAAGCTACGGCTTTTTTGGGGGGACCCAGAGCCCTGAGGCAACCAGTGTAGACGAAGACGGAACCAGAGAGGCCCCAAGATTCAAGAAACGTAGAATTGGTAAGAGAAGAAATAGAGAAGAACCCCAAGATTCAAGAAACGTAGAATTGGCAGGAGAAGAAATAGACGTAAGCACCAGGGGCAAGGTTATTCTGACATAGGGTACATTAACATGCAAGGTGGCAGGAATGGGCTGAAGTGGCAGGAGAGAGACGAGCAACTAAGGCAGGAAAATCTGATGGTATACGGGTTTGTGGAGACACATCTTAGGGACATGGAGAAACCACCCTGTAATCCTGACTATGCATGGGAATATTGCAATAGAACAGAGGGCAGCAGAAAAGGGGGTGGAATTGGTGCATTCATTCATAAAAGTATGAATTGGCAAAGAGTCAAACAGGAATGCAAGGAGCATTTATGGCTAAAAGGGAAAGTTGCAGGAGAGCAGACACTCCTTGGCTTTGTATACCTGTGTACAGGAGCAAATGCCAAAGAGGAAAACAATAAAGTGCTGGAATGCATATCAAGTGACATTAATGAGCTAGGAGGAGGGTGCGAGATTATTATACTAGGAGATATGAACGCACACGTAGAAGACTTGGACGGGTACACAGACTCAACAGGCAACATGATGCTGGATATGTGTGAAATGCATGACTTAGTTGTATGAAATGACAGTTGTATGAAATGCATGACTTAGAACTGAGAAGTGTGAAGGCCACATAACATGGGAGGTAGGGAGCCAGCAGTCGACGATAGATTATGCACTAATGTCACATAGGATGCATAATAGGCTAAAGGTAATGATCATAGATGAATATGGCTCCGGAAGTCTAGGTAGTGATCACAAACGTATTAAGGTGAGTTTTAGAAGAGAAATGAAAGTAGGTAGGATGCAAGATGAATAACAAGGTGGGATATTTTACTCGGAAAGCAGCTGCAAATAGCAACCAAACAAATTCAGGAAGTAATTTCAAAGGATACAAAAACAGAATGGACATATGCAAATTTAACAGGGCTATTTGAGTTAGAGCTTGCTAAGGTACGAGTCAAGCCAAAAGGGAACAGGAGACGTAAACCTAAGAGCTGGTGGGATGAGGAGGTTAAGAAGGCCATAGAAAAAATGTCACAGTTTCGCCCTAAGGGCGAAGCAATGAATGCGATAGCAACACAGCAATGTCATACGATGTAAGGTGAGCGGCTTTGGTAGCAATATGAATTGTAGTAAACATGAGCTGATTAAGTAAGCAGGTGTGCTGCGGCGTAAGTATACCGACATGAAGAGAGACTCGATGACCACGAGAAGGCGCGTGTGAAACGGTGGTGTTGATGAGAAGCGCTTCCCGTGGGCAGCGCGCGTGCGAAGGGACACACCTGTAGCGCTGCACTGCCGATCCGGGCAGCATTACATGTGTAGCGTGCGTTGGAAAATGTGGCCCGACTATTACTAACTGAATGAACAAGCGTGGTGTGAGCGCGCACAAACAAACATGAATAGATCACACTGAATGACTGCAGACAACCACTGTCAAAACGCTGGCAGCAAGCAGCGGGCGAAGGTACGTGCGGTCTATCGCTTCAACGGAAACTGAGCGGCCAGTGCATAAAGGTCAGAGCCGTGCGGAGATAAGAGACGGTGCGGCGAGCGACGAGCGCGGTTGCTGGCAGAAAAAAAGTGCGCCCCCCCCCCTCCCCCCCCCGCTCCCTCCGGCGCTGGCTTCCCGCTTCCTTGCTTGCGCGTGGGAGAGATAAGAGACCGTGCGGTCGAGCGACGAGCGCGGTTGTTGGCACAGTAGAAGTGCTCCCCCCCCCCCCCCCCCCCCGCTCCCTCCGGCGCTCGCTTCCCGCTTCGTTGCTTGCGCGTGGCAGATTGAGTGCGTTCACTCTCCGTGATAGCGCGCGTCCCCGCACGCTTCCGCTCGGGCATACGGCGCGCGGTGAAGATTTTATCTATACGGAACCTCACGGCGACGGCGACGACGATTGCGACGGCGACGGCGACGCCGACGGCAGAAATCCGGTTGAAGTGTTCATATAATTGCTATCGCAATAAAACGTCCGGAAGCATACAGGGAACACAGATATTCAAAGCGGAGGGGTGAACCAGAAGCTGATGTAGGCAGAAAATGGAATAACTTCTTAAACTGTAGAAGGAAAGCATCCCATTTGATCAATGAGAAGAGTAGAAGAAAGGGGGCCCAATGGTTGTCAGAAGTAAACAAAAAGGATAGAAAAGCAGCAAATGAATTTTGGAAACATCTCAACTCCTTGAGTAATAAGACTAGCCTAGAGCAGAGGTTTATAGTTACAGCTCAAGGTGTTCGGCTAGAAGGAGATGAGGCAATGAAACATATAAGAACAATGATGACAGAAAAATTTAAAGAACGAAACATAGCATGTGCTCAATCAGGTGAGGATAGACTAGTTAGTGCAGTGGCTCCACTTGCACAAAGCGAGTGGGAAAGGGCAGAGAAGAGGGTTCCTAGTAGCACGTCGACAGGTCCTGATGGCATCCCAATTATGTTAATAAAAACATTGGGCCCAAAATCTAAGAAAGGATTAAGAGAGGCAGTGAGCAAAATGATAATGGACGCTAAAACCCCCGATGGGTGGAGACTGAGCAGGATGAGCATTATATATAAGGGAAAGGGGGACAAAGCCGACATAAACAACTACCGTCCCATAACAGTGACGTCAGTGGTTTACAGGGTGGTGATGCAGATTATAAAGGACAGACTGCAGGCATGGGTGGAGAGCAAGGAGGTGCTGGGGGAACTACAAAATGGGTTCCGGAAACAAAGAATGTTAGAAGATAATCTGTTCTCATTGACGCAGTGTATTGAAATAGCAGAAAAGGAACACAGGCCCCTATGGCTCGCATTTCTGGATATCAAGGGAGCCTATGACAGTGTAATCCAAAAGGATTTGTGGGACATACTGGGCACTCTAGATGTGGAAGATGGAGTAAGTAATCTTGTAAAAGATATCTATAAAAGTAACAAGGTGCTTATAACATGGGAAAATAAGGTATCTGGGCCTATAGAGGTACAGTAGGGGCTTAGGCAGGGGTGCCCTCGGTCCCCTCTGTTGTTCATGCTGTATTTACAAGGATTAGAGAGAAATTAGAGAGGAGCGGACTTGGCTTCAACCTTTACTTTTTCAAGCAAGGAGAATGGATTAAACAGTCATTACCAGGACTGCTGCACGCGGATGACATTGTACTTATGGCTGACAGCAAGGAAGACTTGCAGAGATTAATGGACATCTGTGGTCAAGAGGGAGATAGTTTGGGTTTGAAGTTTAGTAAAGAAAAATCGGCAGTCATGATTTTTAATGATAATCAGGGCAGCGAGCATAGGATACAAGAGGTTACGCTAGAGGTGGTGGATAAGTACAAATATCTTGGAGTGTGGATAAACAATGGAACTGAGTACCTAACGGAACATGAAAAATATGTTTATTTATTCATTTATTCATATTACCCCACAGGCTCCAGTGGAGCATTGCGTAGGGAGGGGGGGGGGTAATAATGAGGCAATAAATGAGGCATAAAAAGATCTACATAGGAAAAAACAAGTAAATTTGTACATTGGAAGGGAAATAGGAACACTGGTAATCATAAAAAAGATATAATAATACAGAGTGAAGAGAACATATGAAGTTGCAATTGTTCACGAAATTTGGCAGAATCTTTTATTGAAACAATATCATTTCGAAGGTTATTCCATAGTGTGATGGCGCGTGGCAATGCAGAATTATTGAATGACTGTGAGCGGCCAAAAATGTGCCTGAAGCTGCGATGATTATGAAGTCGACTAGATGTGCGAGAAGGAATTTCAAGTGACAAACGGCTGGACCACGAGTTATAGAAGTATTTATGAAAGAGGCATAGAAGGGCAACAGAGCGGCGGGAATCCAAGTCGGGAAGGGAAATATCACGTTTAATTTGGGTAATGCTAGATTGACGACTGTAATTAGAAGTTATAAAGCGGGCAGCACGATTTTGGATGGATTCCGATTTGTCTATTAGGTACTGTTGATGAGGAGACCAGATCGATGAAGCATATTCTAGTTGAGGGCGTACCAATGTTTGGTAGGCCTGTTGTCTAATGGTAGAGGGGGAAAGATGCAGATGACGACGTAAAAACCCTAAAGTTCTGTTAGCTTTAGCGCATATCTTCTCGATGTGAGTACACTAGGAAAGATTAGTACAGAAATGAACACCAAGATATCTGTAAGTAGAGCCACGAGGAACTTCAGCCGAACAGATTTTGTACGGGAACTTAAGAGCTGATTTCGCGCGAGTGAAGAAAAAGTACGCAGCATTTAGATGTGTTAAGTGACATTTGCCAACGGTCGCACCACTGATTAACTAAGTGAAGGTCATTTTGTAAAATTAAATGGTCACCATGACAATCAATGGCTCTGTAAATTACGCAGTCATCCACAAAAAGTCGTATACAGGAAGAAATGTTGCTGGGTAAATCATTAATAAAGGTTAAGAAAAGAAGAGGGCCTAATACACTACCCTGCGGTACACCTGACGTTACTACTGATGTGGAGGAGCTAAAGTTATTAACAGATACGAACTGCCGCCGATTAGATAAGAAATTGCGAATCCAGGATAATGTTAATGAATCGATCCTAAGAGCAGTTAATTTAGATATTAGGCGACAGTGAGCGACTCTGTCAAACGCCTTTGCAAAGTCAAGGAAAATGCAGTCAATAAGTTTGCTATTATTCATGCCATTACGTAGATCTGACGTAAATTCCAATAGTTGAGTGTGACAAGACAACGCTTTACGGAAACCATGTTGATTTTGAAAGAAAAAGTTATTAGATTCAAGATGGTTGAAAAATATGTACTCGAGAAACTTACAACAAATGCATGTTAGCGAAGTGGGGCGGTAGTTACCAGGAGAGTGCCTGTTTCCATCTTTGAAAATCGGAATGACTTTGGCTATCTTCCAGTCAGCAGGAAGAAGACCAGTTGATAAAGACTGCTGAAAATGTGGTATAAAATCTGACTGGACATAGCTGACGTGTTTTTTAGGATTTTAGAATTAATATTATCAACACCGCACGATGTAGACACTTTCGAATCGCGTATTAGTTTCGAGATGCCATCAACACTAATACTTATAGGAGACATGAAGCGATAATTAAGATCGGAGACACAGGGAATAGAGGAGCCGTCTTCATTAGTGAAAACAGAGCAAAAAAAAAAACCAATTGAAAGTAGAAGCACACTCAGATGCAGAGACAGGAACATTGTCGGCGTTATGTAATGTAACAGTGTTACAGCCAAGGTCAGGAGAAACAGCTCGCCAAAACTTTCTAGGGTTAGTGCGTAAAAGTGAGGACAGATCGGTGGAAAAATACTTCTTTTTCGCTTCAGATATTGCAAGGCAGTAAGTCTTTAAACAATCTTTACATTTAGACCATGATGAAGGACATGATAGCCGTTTAGCAGAGGCGTATAACCTTTTCTTTTTATTTCTGAGTGATCTAAGCGATTTATTAAACCATGGGTTATGTTTGTCGTTAGATATTGCGACTAATGGCACGTACTTATCTACTAGAAGTGTCATAATATTTTTAAATGAATTCCAATTTTCTTCAACAGACCTGTTGGTGAATGATGGAAGAAACGTCTTATGAAAAAAAACCTCAAGTTCAGTGTTCATTTGTTCATAATTTGGCCTATTATAATCCCTAATAACCTTACGTTCAACACCAGCAAAATTCCGTGGAATATTAATTGAGAATTGCAGTAGGTTATGGTCGCTAAAGCCGTCAAGCTGCACGACAGGGCTAATGCTATGTGGCTCTGTTGTGAGGATAAGATCTAATATATTAGTGCCGCGAGTGGGCTCTGTAACAATCTGGGTAAGATTAAACTCTAAACACAGCTCAATAAAATCACTTGATTCACTGCTCGATGATGACGACAAGCGAGACCAATTAATATCAGGAAAATTAAAATCACCAAATAGGTAGATTTTGTTAGTGGGAAACTGTTCAAGAGCCCTGGAAATAGTTTTGTGAAGATCAGATACAAACAGGCGGTCAGAGGCAGGTGGGCGGTAACATACACCCATCAATAACTTTCCGAATAACGTAGGACAAGCTACCCAGACTACTTCAAGAGCAGAGTCAGTGTCAGCAAGAAAGGAAGGTATAGTTTTATTGATGGCTATCAACACGCCGCCGCCTTTTTATGTGCACGATCATGGCGATAAATGGCATACTGGTTAGAAGTATGATATAACTCGGAGTCACATACATCGGCGTGAAGCCAAGTCTCGGTCAGCAATACAACATCGGGCTTACTATCTTCAAGATATGATTCAAGCAGGACACGTTTTGGCAACACACTGCGGATGTTAGTAAATGATACTGAAAATGAAGGTGCACGTGAAGTTGATGGCCGCTGCACTTTCGCACTGCGCACATCGGCAACTAGCTATCGAGCAGTTACTACAGAGTCAGAAGCACTGTCGTAAGTATATGTAATATTATCAATACGAAGTTTGTCGACATTCAATTTATAAGGGAAATTCCGTTCTCTGGCAAATTGAAGCAGTTTCCTGCGTGCCTGTCGTGTAGCCAGCGAAAAATCTTCTCTAATAGAGATCCCAGAATTTTTCAGCTTATGTGCACGAGTGAGAATTTCCTGCTTCTCCTTAAAAAAACGTAAACTTGGCAATTATTGGTCTACATTTATTTGAAGCAAATTTTCCCAGCCGGTGTACACGTTCAAACTGAGAACTAGTAGTTGTCGTTTCCAACTTATCTGTGTACAGGGCAATAACTTTTCCCTCTGTAGTTGCCCAGCTCTCTTTATCCTCGTCGGGAATTCCAAAGAACAACAGATTGCACCGTCGCATTCTGTTCTCAGCTTCATCACACCTTGACACAACTGCCTGAAGTTGATTCGCAAATGAACCAGCAGCATGATCCGAGAAGTTGGATAGTGTAGGGGCATATGAAACAAGCTTTGCTTCCAAAGTGACCACTCTCTCGGTCAAGCCATTAATTTCTTTCTTGGTTGCATCTTGCTTTTCTCTCAGCCACTTAATTTCACCGATTAATGTATTCTGACCCACTTCTAGCCTACGCACAGTTTCAAGGACAAGTTCAAGTGTTCGTTCCACGCTAGGTCCGGAATTTGATTCAATGTCACCCGAAAGCAACAACAACAGGCATGCAGGTTTCTTGCGCAAGCATGAAAAGAACAGCAATAAACGACACATCATATCACGTAAGTCGGTCGGGCACGACACCGCTACAAGGCAGTAATGGCTGCTTTTTAGACAGGAAGCATCTTTTAAGTAACCAACCTGGAAATACAGCAGCGGTAAGCGTCCCATCCCTTCAGAGGCGTCGTGCCCAACCGCAGTGGTGCCCGGCTGGCCTATATATCCCGCTTCATATCTTGCGGGGGCGTCAGTGAATGAGCCATGTTGCCAACTGCCAGTAGCCGAAGGAACCAAACTTGGCCATCCTTGCACTTTTGGAATCAGGAACGGAAATGCTTGATCAGAACTGCGCGGCCGAGGTTCGAGAATGCACGGAGATACGGCACCGAGGAACGCAATCTGGAAATACAGCAGCGGTAAGCGTCCCATCCCTTCAGAGGCGTCGTGCCCAACCGAAGTGGTGCCTGGCTGGCCTATATATCCCGCTTCATATCTTGCGGGGGCGTCAGTGAATGAGCCATGTTGCCAACTGCCAGTAGCCGAAGGAACCAAACTTGGCCATCCTTGCACTTTTGGAATCAGGAACGGAAATGCTTGATCAGAACTGCGCGGCCGAGGTTCGAGAATGCCACGGAGATACGGCACCGAGGAACGCAATCTGGAAATACAGCAGCGGTAAGCGTCCCATCCCTTCAGAGGCGTCGTGCCCAACCGAAGTGGTGCCTGGCTGGCCTATATATCCCGCTTCATATCTTGCGGGGGCGTCAGTGAATGAGCCATGTTGCCAACTGCCAGTAGCCGAAGGAACCAAACTTGGCCATCCTTGCACTTTTGGAATCAGGAACGGAAATGCTTGATCAGAACTGCGCGGCCGAGGTTCGAGAATGCACGGAGATACGGCACCGAGGAACGCAATCTGGAAATACAGCAGCGGTAAGCGTCCCATCCCTTCAGAGGCGTCGTGCCCAACCGAAGTGGTGCCTGGCTGGCCTATATATCCCGCTTCATATCTTGCGGGGGCGTCAGTGAATGAGCCATGTTGCCAACTGCCAGTAGCCGAAGGAACCAAACTTGGCCATCCTTGCACTTTTGGAATCAGGAACGGAAATGCTTGATCAGAACTGCGCGGCCGAGGTTCGAGAATCCACGGAGATACGGCACCGAGGAACGCAATCTGGAAATACAGCAGCGGTAAGCGTCCCATCCCTTCAGAGGCGTCGTGCCCAACCGAAGTGGTGCCTGGCTGGCCTATATATCCCGCTTCATATCTTGCGGGGGCGTCAGTGAATGAGCCATGTTGCCAACTGCCAGTAGCCGAAGGAACCAAACTTGGCCATCCTTGCACTTTTGGAATCAGGAACGGAAATGCTTGATCAGAACTGCGCGGCCGAGGTTCGAGAATCCACGGAGATACGGCACCGAGGAACGCAATCTGGAAATACAGCAGCGGTAAGCGTCCCATCCCTTCAGCGGCGTCGTGCCCAACCGAAGTGGTGCCTGGCTGGCCTATATATCCCGCTTCATATCTTGCGGGGGCGTCAGTGAATGAGCCATGTTGCCAACTGCCAGTAGCCGAAGGAACTAAACTTGGCCATCCTTGCACTTTTGGAATCAGGAACGGAAATGCTTGATCAGAACTGCGCGGCCGAGGTTCGAGAATGCACGGAGATACGGCACCGAGGAACGCAATCTGGAAATACAGCAGCGGTAAGCGTCCCATCCCTTCAGAGGCGTCGTGCCCAACCGAAGTGGTGCCTGGCTGGCCTATATATCCCGCTTCATATCTTGCGGGGGCGTCAGTGAATGAGCCATGTTGCCAACTGCCAGTAGCCGAAGGAACCAAACTTGGCCATCCTTGCACTTTTGGAATCAGGAACGGAAATGCTTGATCAGAACTGCGCGGCCGAGGTTCGAGAATGCACGGAGATACGGCACCGAGGAACGCAATCTTGAAATACAGCAGCGGTAAGCGTCACATCCCTTCAGAGGCGTCGTGCCCAACCGAAGTGGTGCCTGGCTGGCCTATATATCCCGCTTCATATCTTGCGGGGGCGTCAGTGAATGAGCCATGTTGCCAACTGCCAGTAGCCGAAGGAACCAAACTTGGCCATCCTTGCACTTTTGGAATCAGGAACGGAAATGCTTGATCAGAACTGCGCGGCCGAGGTTCGAGAATCCACGGAGATACGGCACCGAGGAACGCAATCTGGAAATACAGCAGCGGTAAGCGTCCCATCCCTTCAACGGCGTCGTGCCCAACCGAAGTGGTGCCTGGCTGGCCTATATATCCCGCTTCATATCTTGCGGGGGCGTCAGTGAATGAGCCATGTTGCCAACTGCCAGTAGCCGAAGGAACCAAACTTGGCCATCCTTGCACTTTTGGAATCAGGAACGGAAATGCTTGATCAGAACTGCGCGGCCGAGGTTCGAGAATCCACGGAGATACGGCACCGAGGAACGCAATCTGGAAATACAGCAGCGGTAAGCGTCCCATCCCTTCAACGGCGTCGTGCCCAACCGAAGTGGTGCCTGGCTGGCCTATATATCCCGCTTCATATCTTGCGGGGGCGTCAGTGAATGAGCCATGTTGCCAACTGCCAGTAGCCGAAGGAACCAAACTTGGCCATCCTTGCACTTTTGGAATCAGGAACGGAAATGCTTGATCAGAACTGCGCGGCCGAGGTTCGAGAATCCACGGAGATACGGCACCGAGGAACGCAATCTGGAAATACAGCAGCGGTAAGCGTCCCATCCCTTCAGAGGCGTCGTGCCCAACCGAAGTGGTGCCTGGCTGGCCTATATATCCCGCTTCATATCTTGCGGGGGCGTCAGTGAATGAGCCATGTTGCCTACTGCCAGTAGCCGAAGGAACCAAACTTGGCCATCCTTGCACTTTTGGAATCAGGAACGGAAATGCTTGATCAGAACTGCGCGGCCGAGGTTCGAGAATCCACGGAGATACGGCACCTTGGAACGCAATCTGGAAATACAGCAGCGGTAAGCGTCCCATCCCTTCAGAGGCGTCGTGCCCAACCGAAGTGGTGCCTGGCTGGCCTATATATCCCGCTTCATATCTTGCGGGGGCGTCAGTGAATGAGCCATGTTGCCAACTGCCAGTAGCCGAAGGAACCAAACTTGGCCATCCTTGCACTTTTGGAATCAGGAACGGAAATGCTTGATCAGAACTGCGCGGCCGAGGTTCGAGAATCCACGGAGATACGGCACCGAGGAACGCAATCTGGAAATACAGCAGCGGTAAGCGTCCCATCCCTTCAGAGGCGTCGTGCCCAACCGAAGTGGTGCCTGGCTGGCCTATATATCCCGCTTCATATCTTGCGGGGGCGTCAGTGAATGAGCCATGTTGCCAACTGCCAGTAGCCGAAGGAACCAAACTTGGCCATCCTTGCACTTTTGGAATCAGGAACGGAAATGCTTGATCAGAACTGCGCGGCCGAGGTTCGAGAATCCACGGAGATACGGCACCGAGGAACGCAATCTGGAAATACAGCAGCGGTAAGCGTCCCATCCCTTCAGCGGCGTTGTGCCCAACCGAAGTGGTGCCTGGCTGGCCTATATATCCCGCTCCATATCTTGCGGGGGCGTCAGTGAATGAGCCATGTTGCCAACTGCCAGTAGCCGAAGGAACCAAACTTGGCCATCCTTGCACTTTTGGAATCAGGAACGGAAATGCTTGATCAGAACTGCGCGGCCGAGGTTCGAGAATCCACGGAGATACGGCACCGAGGAACGCAATCTGGAAATACAGCAGCGGTAAGCGTCCCATCCCTTCAGAGGCGTTGTGCCCAACCGAAGTGGTGCCTGGCTGGCCTATATATCCCGCTTCATATCTTGCGGGGGCGTCAGTGAATGAGCCATGTTGCCAACTGCCAGTAGCCGAAGGAACCAAACTTGGCCATCCTTGCACTTTTGGAATCAGGAACGGAAATGCTTGATCAGAACTGCGCGGCCGAGGTTCGAGAATCCACGGAGATACGGCACCGAGGAACGCAATCTGGAAATACAGCAGCGGTAAGCGTCCCATCCCTTCAACGGCGTCGTGCCCAACCGAAGTGGTGCCTGGCTGGCCTATATATCCCGCTTCATATCTTGCGGGGGCGTCAGTGAATGAGCCATGTTGCCAACTGCCAGTAGCCGAAGGAACCAAACTTGGCCATCCTTGCACTTTTGGAATCAGGAACGGAAATGCTTGATCAGAACTACGCGGCCGAGGTTCGAGAATCCACGGAGATACGGCACCGAGGAACGCAATCTGGAAATACAGCAGCGGTAAGCGTCCCATCCCTTCAGCGGCGTCGTGCCCAACCGAAGTGGTGCCTGGCTGGCCTATATATCCCGCTTCATATCTTGCGGGGGCGTCAGTGAATGACCCATGTTGCCAACTGCCACTAGCCGAAGGAACCAAACTTGGCCATCCTTGCACTTTTGGAATCAGGAACGGAAATGCTTGATCAGAACTGCGCGGCCGAGGTTCGAGAATCCACGGAGATACGGCACCGAGGAACGCAATCTGGAAATACAGCAGCGGTAAGCGTCCCATCCCTTCAACGGCGTCGTGCCCAACCGAAGTGGTGCCTGGCTGGCCTATATATCCCGCTTCATATCTTGCGGGGGCGTCAGTGAATGAGCCATGTTGCCAACTGCCAGTAGCCGAAGGAACCAAACTTGGCCATCCTTGCACTTTTGGAATCAGGAACGGAAATGCTTGATCAGAACTGCGCGGCCGAGGTTCGAGAATCCACGGAGATACGGCACCGAGGAACGCAATCTGGAAATACAGCAGCGGTAAGCGTCCCATCCCTTCAACGGCGTCGTGCCCAACCGAAGTGGTGCCTGGCTGGCCTATATATCCCGCTTCATATCTTGCGGGGGCGTCAGTGAATGAGCCATGTTGCCAACTGCCAGTAGCCGAAGGAACCAAACTTGGCCATCCTTGCACTTTTGGAATCAGGAACGGAAATGCTTGATCAGAACTGCGCGGCCGAGGTTCGAGAATCCACGGAGATACGGCACCGAGGAACGCAATCTGGAAATACAGCAGCGGTAAGCGTCCCATCCCTTCAACGGCGTCGTGCCCAACCGAAGTGGTGCCTGGCTGGCCTATATATCCCGCTTCATATCTTGCGGGGGCGTCAGTGAATGAGCCATGTTGCCAACTGCCAGTAGCCGAAGGAACCAAACTTGGCCATCCTTGCACTTTTGGAATCAGGAACGGAAATGCTTGATCAGAACTGCGCGGCCGAGGTTCGAGAATCCACGGAGATACGGCACCTGAGGAACGCAATCTGGAAATACAGCAGCGGTAAGCGTCCCATCCCTTCAGAGGCGTCGTGCCCAACCGAAGTGGTGCCCGGCTGGCCTATATATCCCGCTTCATATCTTGCGGGGGCGTCAGTGAATGAGCCATGTTGCCAACTGCCAGTAGCCGAAGGAACCAAACTTGGCCATCCTTGCACTTTTGGAATCAGGAACGGAAATGCTTGATCAGAACTGCGCGGCCGAGGTTCGAGAATCCACGGAGATACGGCACCGAGGAACGCAATCTGGAAATACAGCAGCGGTAAGCGTCCCATCCCTTCAGAGGCGTCGTGCCCAACCGAAGTGGTGCCTGGCTGGCCTATATATCCCGCTTCATATCTTGCGGGGGCGTCAGTGAATGAGCCATGTTGCCAACTGCCAGTAGCCGAAGGAACCAAACTTGGCCATCCTTGCACTTTTAGAATCAGGAACGGAAATGCTTGATCAGAACTGCGCGGCCGAGGTTCGAGAATCCACGGAGATACGGCACCGAGGAACGCAATCTGGAAATACAGCAGCGGTAAGCGTCCCATCCCTTCAGAGGCGTCGTGCCCAACCGAAGTGATGCCTGGCTGGCCTATATATCCCACTTCATATCTAGCGGGGGCGTCAGTGAATGAGCCATGTTGCCAACTGCCAGTAGCCGAAGGAACCAAACTTGGCCATCCTTGCACTTTTGGAATCAGGAACGGAAATGCTTGATCAGAACTGCGCGGCCGAGGTTCGAGAATCCACGGAGATACGGCACCGAGGAACGCAATCTGGAAATACAGCAGCGGTAAGCGTCCCATCCCTTCAGAGGCGTTGTGCCCAACCGAAGTGGTGCCTGGCTGGCCTATATATCCCGCTCCATATCTTGCGGGGGCGTCAGTGAATGAGCCATGTTGCCAACTGCCAGTAGCCGAAGGAACCAAACTTGGCCATCCTTGCACTTTTGGAATCAGGAACGGAAATGCTTGATCAGAACTGCGCGGCCGAGGTTCGAGAATCCACGGAGATACGGCACCGAGGAACGCAATCTGGAGATACAGCAGCGGTAAGCGTCCCATCCCTTCAGCGGCGTCGTGCCCCTCAGCGGCGTCGTGCCCCGTGTAGCGGCTAAAGGTAGCAGAAATGCAGCTGTGATGAAAAATAGGGCACTATGGAATTACAATAGGTACGAAGTGGTGAGAGGGATGTGGAAAGGGGTGATGGTCCCTAGTTTGACTTTCGGCAATGCGGTCCTGTGCATGAGATCAGAGGTTCGAGCAAGGTTGGAAGTTAAGCAGCGAGGGGTAGGTAGACTGGCTCTGGGAGCACACGGAAATACACCAAATCAGGGGACATGGGATGGACGTCATTTGAGGGCAGGGAATCCCGCAAGATAGAATTTGAGGAGCAATTGAGAGAAATGTCAGAAAAGCGGTGGGCAAGGAGAGTTTTCAGTTATTTGTACATGAGGAATGTTGACACAAAATGGAGGAAGCTGACAGAAAATTGTCAATCAAATATTTGGACTGCAGCAGGGGTGCAAACCAGGAAACAGCTGTTAAGAAAAAGGTTAAAGAAACAGAGAGGGGTCTGTGGAAAACAGGGATGCAGACGAAATCAGCACTTGGAACATACAGAACTTTCAAGCAAGAAATTGCCAAAGAAAATATCCATGATAACTCTAGGGGAAGCTCTTTGTTGTTTGAAGTCAGTACGGGAGTATTGCGGACTAAGATGTACCGAGTCAAGTACCACGGTATAGACACGTTGTGCGGTGCGTGTGGAGAAGAAGAAGAAGAAACGGCTGAATACCTCACACTTTTCTGTAAAGGCCTTAACCCTACAGTGCAAAGCAACGGGGCTGATTTTTTCAAGGCATTGGGGTTTAGGGACAGTGAAGGCAAAAGAGACTTTAAGCGGGTAGAAATAACCAAACGGAGGTTATCTGATTGGTGGCTAAAATCAAGGCAGGGGTGAAATTTCACCCACCACAAAGTACAAGATATGTTAATAGTCATGGCTAGGTGGCGTATGCCAGCGCCCGATTTAAAGGGTTCAGCCTCATACATCCATCTGCCCAGTTTTTAACACGAAAGTGTTTTATGCCGGGGTCCACCAAGACTTCACTGACGTATTTCCGTCACGGAAATACGTCATAGAACATAATACAAAGAAAGAAACCAGAAGAAAAAGTTCCACAAACATGCAAAATTTGGGAATCGAACCCACGACCTCTCGGTCCGCGACGATAGATCGCCGAGCGTTCAACCCATTGCGCCACAAACGCATTTGCAGAGAGCTACACAGACGCGCCTTATATATCTAACACTCCTCCGTGTACCCGCGCTCTTGTTCGGGGCGGTGCCGCCGCCTACGAGCAGAAAAGAGAAGTACTGCATTATGACACTAACGCGCACCGACAGTGAACGCTTCGGTGGTCTCACCACTACGACGCCTCGATGCCAGCATTCGAAGGGACGCTGGCATCAAGAAGCACTACCAACGCCACCTAGGTGGCGTTGCTAGGTGGCGTTGGTTAAAGTCCCTAAAAAAAAATAAAGTAGCGCCATTCGTGTCGCCCATGCAGGCTCCTCCTCTCCCGCGTGTCTTGCAGATTGTAAATGGAGCCAGTTGAGGGGTGGCATGGCTGTTGGCCGAAAAGATGGGCTTGTTCAAATCTTTCCGCTAAACGGACAAGAGCGCTGCGGTCTAAAGCGATTCATTGGAAGAGTGTTCGAGAGATAAATACGGCAAGTATCATGCTTTGTAGACCAGTGAAATAATAAAAACGCTTGCACTGCAAAAAACATCACCTCAAGCAAGCAATACTCGATGCGAGAGCCGACCGTTTGCTTGCGGACGCGCTCGGCGCTGACGCTCTCGATGGCAGCGCCACTATCGCCGTGTAAACTCGGCGGCGCTAAGAATCTGCAAGCTTTTCAAGCACGACGCACTAGCTTTTCTGAAGGTAGTGAAGGCGCCATTTTGTCTGTCCACTGCGTTGTTTATTTTTGGCACGGCGTGCGAGTGTTTTGTGGCGGGCGTTCCACCGCGTTCGAGTCTGGCGCGTTGGCCCTGCACGTCTCGCGATGCCGACCTGCTGTGCCCGCAGTTGCAAAAACAGGTACGAGAATGGAGAGAAGCTGTTTTTCCTTCCGCGAGGAAAAGAAAATGCCGTTCGGCGAGAATTGTGGCTACAGCGTATTGGTCGGACTGACTTGAACTCTGCGTCGTCGCGGCTTTGTGAGGTAGTACGGGTGATCTGCCTTATCTTTTTGCTTGTATTCGTGCATCCAGTGTTGCGGTACGTTCAAGCTTGAGTCTCGCGCATGGAGCGTGTATCCACGTCGATGGTAAATGTGCATGCCAGTTGCAACATGTGCCGTGTATACGCTGCCTATGGCTTCATCCCGGGACGATCACCGCCGAAGACCTGCGAAACGATCGCGCGTTCCACAGACGACACCGGCGTACCGTTCGCCGAGCGGCTGCCCGAGCGCGGCCGCGCGCCGCTTTCGCTTTCGCGTCCGTAGTTTCCTCCTGGACGCTGTAGGGGCGCAGCTGCAGCTGCTGAGAGAGGAGGCAGAGGCGAAGGGGTGCGGTTGGCGCTACTTTATTTTTTTAGGGACTTTAGCGTTGGTAGTGGCGTTCACCGTACTCAGCACAGCGGAGCGTGGCCTCCGCAATTAGCTCTGAAAATGTTTCTGAAGTTGATCGCGGAGGCTGCAATTACGACGCGCTGTACGCGCTGATTTGACTCGGTGACGATTCAGTTACGTGCTTTGTCTTGCGCGTTGTATTAGTGTGTCAGTTACGTGCTTCGTCTTTCGCGTTGTGCTAGCGTGTGCAGCGTAGTGCAGCTTCCATATGCACGACGGTTGCTCATGGTCATCGACGTTGGTAGTCGTGATGGAGGAGACGTGCCACCAGGCGTCAGCGTGGGTGCATCAACGCCTAAGGGCGCTTTAGCCACAAAACACCAATAGACATTATATATCAATGTGCAATAAACATTACACTACTTCTGTGAAGACACGTTTCACTTTCGTGTTCTATACCGATTCCTATATAAGAGGGATCAACCACATTTTTTTTTCTGCTTATAGCCTGTGGAGAAGCAGAGCTGCGTGTGTGTATGATCTCGTGAGTCGTGCTCGCTAGCCTTGTATTGTTTTACTATGCTTTGCCAACATTATTACTGCCTTCGTGCCCAGCCTCGGGCATCTCGCCCCAGCCTCGCCCTCACACTGTTCAAGAAGGCTGCAAGTTAACGATAACAGTACCGACATCTTTTCGCCTCCTCTTTTCAAACGCGCCGCTGATCATTTCCGCCTTGCGTTTTCGTGAGAAGATCGATGGCACAGCGTCAGGCTTTAGGCGTTGCCTTTTGAGTGGCGTGCCGACGCTTTTCAGCACAGCCGGGCTGGTCACATAATCATCGTCGACGAAGTGGTCCGCGCAAATGAAGTCATTTTTTAGAGGTCTCCAGGCTGGGCGTGATGGCTGACAGGCAGGTATCCAAAGTTTACGCACCTTCTCGTCTCGGGGAAACATGTGCAACGGCGTGTCACGACCGACGATGCTGTTATAAAAGCAATGTCTGGGCATTTCCTTCCGCCGCGACGAAAGCGTCAATGCCGAGCGACGACCGCGGGAAGGCGCATGTAAGACGCACCACCTGCGTGGAGCGCCGACGGGGATAATGTTTGAGGCGGACCACGTACGAAGATCGCCGAAAGGGGTTCAACAAACGCTTCAAGGGACCGACACCCCCGGAAACACTGCGACAGCTGTGACCAGCCTTGGCCGCGCACGCGCGCGCGGGTGGGTGTTCTGACGTCAAATTTCAGCTTCTCCCGGCGGCCGCTTGGAGGCAAGGTGCAACAGAAAATCGCAAAAAAGAAAAAAGATGTTTCTCGTTCTTTTTTTCAAAGCAGCTTGTTGTATTGGTCATTTTCAACAGTTCAACTTCTGTTCCCACGCAAAAAACCACCCGCCAACTTTTGTGTCCGTATACCTTTAATAGAATCTTTATACATAAAGAGTACTAGCATCCCTGAGGTGATTACATTTTGATCCTTGAAAAATAGCCACAGCCGAGACGTAGATGATTTAAAGATTACGCCAGTTAAGTACGTCATAGACTTACTTGCACCTGCAGTAATGCACATTTTTAATATTTCCCTGTCAACTGGGAGGAAGGAAGGAAACACGAGACAGGCAGAAGACAGGGAGGTTAACCAGAATAACGTCCGGTTGGCTACCCTACACTCGGGGAATGGGAAAAGGGACACAAAGTTGACAGGGAGAGAGAGGAGGGAAGGAAATAAGGGGAATTAGCGGTGAGTTCGCTGACGCGCGTGTTATTACACTAATAGTCACAGACGTTGACACAAGCCCGTCGTCCTCAAGAAGCACAAAAGTGCCTTCACCGCTTAATGGGGCGACGAGCGATGGGGGCGGTGTCCCAGCAGCACCTGCACAGAAAGCGTCCGATTGCCCAGTTTTTGCAGCGTGTTAGCAAGTTCTTGTCTTTCCGGGGCATATCGTGGACAGTGGCACAGCAGGTGGTCGATAGTTTCGTCGGTGCCGCAGACCTCGCATGCTGCACTGTCGGTCACTCCAATTAATGCAGAGTAGAGCACTGCACGGGCTTGGGCTTACCCGAAAGCCCGGGCTGGGCCGGGCCGGGCCGGGTAAAGCAGTTTTTTCACGGGCTCGGGCCGGGCTCGGGTTTTTTGACGCGGGCCCGGGCCGGGCTCGGGTTTTCTGGTGGTGTGCATGTAACGTGCACCGAATTATTCTTGGGCGTCTCAACTCTGAAAAACATGTATTTTTCGGTCTCGGGCCGGGTTCGGGCCGGTTTCGAGTCGGGCTCGGGCCGGGCTCGGGCCTAAGGTAAAGGGGTGGTGGGCCGGGCCGGGCGGGTAACGAAGATTATTTCCGGGCCCGGGCCGGGCCCGGGTCTCGCCATAAAAGCCCAACGCAAAACCGGGTCCGGGTCGGGCCCGGGCTGAAAAAATCAGCCCGTGCAGTGCTCTAATGTAGAGTATGCCTTTGTGAAGGCAACTCCTAACCAAAGGCGACAGAGAAGCGAAGCCTCACGTCGAGGAAGTCCGAATGTAGGTCGGAGTTTGAAGTGAGGGGTTTAATTGATGCAGCGTGCAAGTCGTAAGTTTGGTGAATTCCACTCGGTCAGTGAGAGACTGCGTGCCAGGTGTCGAAGCTGCCTTGCGGCGTCTGTCCTCGAAAGTGGAATTGGAACGCTGAGCTCTTCTTGGTGTGACGTGCGAGCAGCGTTATCTGCGGAATCATTGCCACTGATTCCACAATGACCAGGTACCCATTGGAAGACAACCTCGTGGCCTTTTTGTTGGACGTGATGGTGAAGTTTCACGGTTTCTTATGTCAACTGTTCATGACAGCCGCGTCGGAGAACTAACTGCATGAACTGTCAACTGGAGTTTTCCCGCGCAGTATGCAGGTAGCAAGAGTATTAGTTATTCATAAAGGAGGTTTCAAAAATAATATTGGCAATTATCGAGCGGTTTCTATACTTCCTGTGCTATCAAAGGGACTCGAAAAATTGTTAACTTTCGTATTGATAATTTTTCGCAAAAACATAGCTTGCTAACCGACTGTCAACACGGGTTTAAGTAAAAGCGGTCTACGGAAACCGCCTTAAGTATACAGAAGGACCTTATCTCAGAGAACATTGAAAAAAAAAAACTTCTGACTTTAGGGTTAAACTTAGACTTCAGCAAAGCATTTGATAGAGTGAACCATAAATTGCTGCTGATAAACCTGAAAAAATACGGCTTCCGAGGAATAACACTTGAACTTCATCATCATCATCATCATCATCATCATCATCATCATCATCATCATCATCATCATCATCATCATCATCAGCCTATTTTATGTCCACTGCAGGACGAAGGCCTCTCCCTGCGATCTCCAACTACCCCTGTCTTGCGCCAGCGTATTCCAACTTGCGCCTGCAAATTTCCTAACGTCATCATCCCATCTGATTTTCTGCCGACCTCGACTGCGCTTCCCACTTGAACTTATGCGATCTTATTTAGAAAGCCGACATCAGTTTGTTGAAATTCATGAGAACAGATCACAGATAAAGCCTTTGACGGGTGTACCCCAAGGTAGCATCCTTGTCCCAATACTTTGCTCTATTACATTAATGATATTGTACAAGTAAGTGATACGCGTAAATTTGTCGCGTATGCTGATGACTGCTCTGTTTTCTTCACAGGTAAAGATTTAAAAGAAATGACGCCTATAGCAAGCTTCGTTTGTTATGGACTTCGAGTACGGTCTAAGGCAAACGGCCTCATCCTCAATGAAACCAAAACAAAATGCATTATTTTTCATGCCCCCGGAAGTTCTACTACATTGCCAGATAATATTGTCTTGGGTCCGTATAAAATTAACATTACGCCATCCATAAAAACCCTAGGCGTAATATTCACAGCGCTGATGTCCTGGAATGAACACGGTAGTCATGTTTGCTCTAAGGTACGAAAAGTTGTTGGTGTGTTAAATGGGAATCGAAATGCGTTACCTTTTAAAGTTAGGCGTCTCATTTATCATGCTCTTTTCCATTCACACCTCAGTCACTGTTCACTTATATGGGGTAACACTACCGCGCAAAATATTCAAATGCTGGAAATACTTCAAAGGAAAGCGATTCGGGCGATAGCAAACGTCTCTTTTTTTGAACACACGCAAGAGCTTTTCCAACAAAACAGAATAATCAGAGCTCGTGACATATATACATTCAAAACATTACTAAGCTATAGAAGTGCTACGTTGGGAAAACTTGATTCATTCCTAACCCTGGCAACTTACAAGAAAGTAGAAGTACATATTCATATCGTCACCAGGCACCATGGCAGAACCCTTTCTCGCGTACTAATTATGGCTGTCAACGCCCTAAACATACACTGCCTTCCCTGCTTAACTATTTCAACCAACAAAATGTTGATGTGTTATCTCTAAACAAAACTAAATATTGGATTTGTCCTTATAGATGTGTATTGTTAAATGCTCTAACAGTTTCGCAGAACTTATGATGTGCTCTCGTTGGGTTTATACGTTCAAACTTGTAACTATGAACCCCAGAATCCAGGTTTCCGCTGCAGCGATTGTGCCGGGGTCGCGCGGCAGGGCTTGCGTTGTGAACTGGATGCTGCAAAGGGCGTCTTCGCGCTTCTAATCTTCGATGATGTGATGACGCCCTAGGCTACGTTGCCCGGGTGTCTGTCGCGAAAGCAGCAGCCTTATATGCAGATTTTCTTTGTCTATTTTTTAACATAGAGGCACATAGGTATTTGCGAGTATGTAAAATAATTTCTAAAAAAAAGAACGTTTCCTGATGGTAACTTGTGTTTATTGTATACTTCTGTGAAATTTGTTATATATATATATATATATATATATATATATATATGGCTTTTGCATTCTTATGTTATATGCGATTGAATTTTGTCACATATATGCAAGATAATAGATTGTAATTGTATACTGGGAGTTATTTTACACAACTGTATTATAACTAGTTTCTATACAATAACATGAAAGTATCTACATATATTTGTGCTTAAAATATATCTTATAAAATGTCTTATACAAAAAATGTCTTATATCAACACTTTATGCTTGATTGCATCGATACACCAGCCGCTACCGTGCCTGTCTGGGAGACCGGAGCTTTGTCAAGAGGACGAAATTTCGGCTTTTTTTCCGGCTTTCCGTTTTCACCTTGTGTATCCAGTGGTAAAAATAAAAACATGATGATGATGATGATGATTTCCTCCGATGACTTGTGACGCTTGGAATTCTAGTGAACCACGAGCCTTTACGGTATTAAGAGAGGATATCAATCTGCTGCATGCTTAGAGTGCGGCGTCAAAATTTTTTCCTGCGCTGTCATAGTTTTACTGAACCCTAAAACCATTGACCTCTTCTTTTTCTTCATTCCGGCCCCCACGGGCCGGCCAAATATCTTGAAAAGCTGCTGGCGCCCGCCACTTACAACAAATGATGGACACTGTCTTATCTGGACTACAATGCCAATTTTTCCTCGTGTACTTTGGTTACCTCGCCGTCTTCTCTACAACGTTTGAAGAACACATCAAAGGGCTTCAAACCGTCCTTGAGGCAATTCGTACCGCGGGTCACTCCCTTCAACCTGAGAAACGCCAATTCGCCTATGACTAACTCAAATTTATTTGCCACGCATATAGTAACACTGGCGTACGACCCGGCCCAGAAAACAGTGCGGCTGTCACCTCTTTCCCGGCGTTTGCTAACAAGCGCGAAGTCCACCACTTTCTGCGACTTTGTGCCTATTGTACCGCCGCGTTGTGGCAGAATTTTTCACACCCCTCTGAGCCCTTGATCCGACTCACGAAAGACGAGGTTCGCTTCGGTTAGGGCCAAGAGCACCACGACGCCTTCCACGAGCTTCAGACCTGCCTGTTGTATGTTGCCACTTTAAGCCACTTTGACGCGGATGCTGACACAGAACTACACGCGCATTCGGGCAACGTCGGTATTGCTGTTCTTCTGCAGCTACAACAAGGTGATGAACGTGTTATTTAGTGGGTCAGTCGCATTTTGTTATCTGCGGAGATGAATGATTCAACTACTGAAAAAAGAATGATTGACCGCCGTGTGGGCGATAACAAAGTTTCCGCCCTATGTGTAGGGCCGACCCTTCCGTGTGGTAAGCGACAACAATTTCTTTGTTGTAAGTATAGTGGATAGTTGGACGCCGACAATAAAAATTAGAAAGGCGCAAACAATTTTTATGGTCGGCGTCCAGCTTTCAACTACCCACAATGCCTTCTCCAGACCAGACGGCTTTCCGTCGAACGCTTGATTTCATCTCTTTGCTGGCTGGCAAGCCCCAAGAACCCCTAGTGGACGTCCTGCTCGATAGAGCCTTCTATTACAAGCGTTTCATATCACTAAAGTGCATAATTTTTGACACAAACTTGCCGACACAAACTGTCTGTGTCGCACTCGCGTCTGCACTGCGAGCGCCACTCTCGAACAGGACTGAGGTTTCATTGCTGCCCTAACAGTCCCTGATCTGGCCCAACAACAGCGAGCCGACAAACAGTTGCGACCACTACCTTGAAAGAAGCAGCTCGCACCTTGATAGAGCACTCGCACGTGCATGCGTCTTCGCTCTACCTCCATTACGGCGTGCTCTACAAAAAATTTCTGTATAAAATAATACAGCTCTAACTCTTTGTTGTTCCTACACGACTCTACGTATCTGTCACGACGGACCTTCTTCAGCCACTCAGGCTTTAAGTGCACATGGGCAATAATATTTCAGAAGTATTATTGACCTAACAATGGAGCTTCCAATACATTTCCCGTCATATACTGCAGCGTTTTTACACTATGAGTAAAGACGGACCGCAACTGTCAACGCCACAAGACTCTGCCGATGCAACTAGCTGGCTTCCTCAAGCCTGCAATACCTTCGAAGGTTCCTTTTGAGCAGGTCGGTATGAACTTACGAGGTCCATTTTCGACGCCTTCTGCGGCCAACCGATGGATTGCAGTTGTCACCTATAACCTTAAACGGAAATGAAAAAACCAAGACCCCATTTGGCGAGCCATAATATCCGATCTTACACTATTCTTCGTTTATAACATGGTTATCCGCCATGCTGCGCTATCCGCAATCTTTACAGATCCTGCCACTACTTTTCCGAAAGCACAACTTGTGCATGACGTCATGCAACTCTGTGGTACTAAACCGCGAAAACCTACTGCGTACCATTCGTTGTATCGTTTGGCGCCGTTGGGCCATCCTGACCGTCCTGAGCGTAACGGGAAGAATGATGTCATGTTTATTGCGCAAGGCCTTATATACATGCCTGGATCGGGAGAGGGCAACACAAAGATCACTTGTACTGATCGGCACGTGTAGTACATGCCGTAGCGGTATCATCCGATACATTCACAAACGAACGGCTCAACCGAGCGCCTTAACAAGACAATTGCTGATATGCTGTCCATGCACGTCGCCGATGACCACAATAACTCGGATGATCTGTTTCGTTAACTAACTTTCGCCTATATCACATGTGTTGTAGGTAACCTCAGGCTTCATCTCTTTTCGCTTAATTCACGGACGCAATATTACCGCCGTGTTCGCATGCAGATGCACAACTGTTCTCCCGGAAACCGGATGCTGACCCCTTCACCCAGCGTGCTGCAGAAGCTCGCCAGCTTGCGTGGCTGCGTATTCAGTGTCAGCGAAGCCGTGACGCCCACCGCTATAACCTTCGCCTCAGAGAAGTTAACTACAGCCCCGGTGATCGCGTCTGCAGGTGTGAAATCCCATACGCCAATTAGGCCACTTCAAACTCCTACGCTGCCATACTTTGGCCCATTCGTATTTGCGGAACGTCTACACGGTGTCAACTATGAAGCCATTGCAGCCGAATCCTAACGGCGTTCCCTCCGTAAGCCTGTGCCCGAAATCGTGCATGCAGTTTGTATGAAAGCCTTACTAGTCGCGATGACTTTCCTGTTATGTCGCTCTCGTTTTCACAATACTTGTATGCTCCTTTAGTTGCTTAGTTGCTTGCTTTGTCTCACATTGTGGTTTTCGTTAACTCACTGACTTGTGTGTTAGCATCGGAATGATGCATTTTCAGGAAAGGGAATAGTGCCGTGCGTGTTGCGCATATGCTTAACCCATGATAAACATGATATATATAGTCGCGAAGCAGGTGTACATGATACTGACTGCGACATGCGCCGTCAGCGCACATGACAAATGTGCATGAATGCACAACTGGCCTCTAGCATGTGCATATACTATATTTAGTAAAAAAGACGCAGGGCAGCGCGGCGGCGCTTCAGCGCGAGGTTCAAGCTTTGGTTGCTGTTGCTGCCAAGAGCTAAAGCTGTTGGTTCTCTGCGTGTCTCTATCGCCTGACGACTGCTAATAATTAAAAAAAAACACCCGTAACAATAAATGCACATACAGGGTGTCCCAACTATCATGCACCAAGATTTTAAAATGTGCAAATGCCACGTGGCTGGACAGAATCAAGGTAATGTTGGTTGCCGTCGCTTGGAGCTGTTAGATTATTTCTTGCCTTCCGCTTAATTAGATAATTAGTCTGAATTTTTAATCAAATTCTCAATTACTATAATTAGATAAAATGTGCCAATGACAAAATTGTAGAGCAACATGAAAAACTCCAGATACAGCTTTCTGTTGCTCAATACGTGCTACATAAAAGTGTTTTTCCGAGAGTAAAAGTGGCCTGCGAATACACGCAAAATCGCCGCGCGACTGGCCGCTCGAGGAACTTTACGTGTATTCGCGGGCCCTCTTTCACGCTCGTCGGAAAAGAACACTTTTATGTAGCACGTATTGAGCAAGAGAAGGCTGTATCTGGAGTTTTTCATGTTGCTCTACAATTTTGTCATTGGCACTTTTTATCTAATTATAGTAATTGACAAGTTGAATAATTAATTAGGACTATTTATGCAATTAAGCAGAAGGCAAAAACTACGCTTACTTTGTTCAAGCGACGGCAAACAACATTACCTTGATTCTGTCAAGCTATGTGCCATTTGCATATTTTAAAATCTTGGTGCATGATAGTTGGGACACCCTGTACATGTGCTCTTTTACTAACGCCTCTGCTAAGGCACAGCCTTCGTCGGAGTGTCACGAATGCCTTGCTGCGTTTATAAACGACGGCCTTCGTCAGTGTGCGGCGAAGGCCGTACGTCGTACATATGTATTTACAGCCTGCGCTAATAAAGCCCTGCGTTAGCGTTTAACACCCGTGCTGGTCGTTCTGTCATGAAAAATATGCGTGAGCGCTGTGTTGGCCTCTAGATAAGCGCTGCCACGTGATAAAACCTTTCACAGTGATTGTAGAAAACAAATAAAGCAAAACCAACAAAATAAGATAAAGCCGCAATGCCTTGTACGGGCTGCCCGAGCTGAAGCCGACCAACAGTTTTTCAGAGGCCGAATTCACGAAACTCGTTGAGAGCTCTTTGCCAACTGCCGATCGCCTTCAATAATGATAGGTCCAACGTCCGTAGTGGCAGAAATTCTTCGTCTTGATAAATTCTAGCGTAAGAGGATTTTGTGAATACGGGCAAAGGTCCTTTTGAAAGAACTGATATTGGACCACTGGAGCGTGTTGTCACGTCTTATTGGTCACAAATGACGCAGGTTATATTTTTGTGTGAATTCAGTGCAGTAGAAATACCGCTAGAATATTCGCACGCATTAGTCGCTAAGCTAGCATCAATGAGAAGCAGTAATGACGAGATCACTTGCAGACTTCAGTAAAGCTTCCAGCTGGTGCAAAAGACGCTTTTTATACCGACTGTCCCAAGTAAACGTCGCCAAAAATATAAAAAAAGATAACACAGGGCCTCACTCGCAGGGCGCTGGCTGTATGTTCGTGGGCGTATGCTATAGTAATTAGTATTTTTAAAGACAAAGGCTTTTTTGGTGAGTCACCCCTACTTTTCCTTATGGGGTCAGTTTCTAGCCTCTTTCCTGGCTCTGTCCCGTAGATGGTATGGTCTAAATATGTGCGGCCGGTCGCGAAGATAACTCTGGAACCGGTGGTGCCGGTGGTACTGGTACCTGTAGTACCGGTGACGAGGGGGGCGTTCTGGCATTATTCTCTTGTGACAGGCAGCGCTTTCAGACGCTGCGTTTCTGGTTGAAGACATAGACGCTGCGGGCCCAGCTCTCAGAATATATTATGTGGTTCGTATGTCCCATTCCCATCTCCGACTCGCACAGGAAGACACCTAATTCGACTGGAAGCGGAACCGCCTTCCAACTTCCTTTTTATTGTGCAGAATAAATAATGAATGAACTTTAATAGGGGTAACTTTTATTTTAACTACTCAACTTACTTAATCGATGAGGTTATAGTGCTGTAGTTGCGGAAGCTGTCGAGGTATGGCCGGTAACAGCGTTTAAAGCAGCGTAAGTCTGATGAGTTCCATTTTTCTGACAAAATGAAGAAAGCCCGCAACATTTCAAAAATTACGAGAAAAAAGAAAAAAAAAACAATGTTCAAGTACCAATGACGGTAATTGTCAATGCAAGCGAATAGCCGAACGCATCTAGAAATAAATTGGGCGATTAAAGGTGTGTGCAATACATTTATTGCAGTGACGAGATTTTGGTTGAGTTTGTTGTGTCATTGCGTGATTCCGTAGACAATAGATCAGTTAGCCCGAACATATGTAACCGTAGTATAGACCGAGCGCTCTACCACCGCATGTAACCGTCAGACGCCCCAAAGCTTCGTGCGACAGTTGGATTTCGGCAACGGGCGCGTCCTGCAACTCGGCTGCGCTAGATCACGCGCCTTTCGTAACCACTAAATATTGACCACCATGCAAAGCGACGAAAGAGATAAGAATTTTCTCTTCTTTCTTCTGGAGTTTTACGTGCCAAAACCAGTTCTGATTATGAGGCACGTCGTAGTGGAGGGCTCCGGATTGATTTTGACCACCTGGGGTTCTTTAACGTGCAATGCAACGCAAGCACACGGGAGTTTTTGCATTTCGCCTCCATCGAAATGCGGCCGCCGCGGCCGGGTTTTGATCCCGTGATCTCGTGCTCAGCAGCCCAACGCCTTAGCTGAGTGAGCCACCGCTTAGCATATTGTTACGGAGAGATGCGTTTATTAATGAAATGATGGATGCGAGAGGCCTAGGGACCGATGATGTCACAGTCCGAACTCGCGTCGTCTTCCTTCACTTTCAATCGTCCTCCCGTATCGTAGCAATTCCCCCCTTTGCAGACGATGCCCACCGGCTGAGTCAGTTGGAGTTCCGGTGGTGAAAACGTTTAAGACGGGCGACATGGACGACGTTGGTCTTGCTTGAGCGGCGGCCAGTAGACAAGAGTCGACAAATCACGTACGTGACATCACTGAGACGTGCCATAACGACAAAGGGGCCGGTGTAACGGGCCAAGAACTTTTGGTATAGGCCGCGCTTCCGAAGTGGCGTCCATAGCCACACCAAATCACCTTTCTCGTACGATACGTGCTGATGGCGCTCGTCATAACGGGTTTTAGAGCGTTCTTGGGAGGCAAAAGTACGAAGGCGGGCGATGCGCCGGGCCTCTTCTGCGCGGCAAAGTGTTTCGGCCAGAGAAGTTTCGGCGGTTTCGGAGAACGGAAGGATAGAATCGAGAGCTGTACGCGGTTGGCGGACGTATAGGAGATAGAATGGGCTGTATCCGGTGGTTTCGTGTTTTGCGGTATTGTAGGCGAAAGTTATGAAAGGCAACACAGTGTCCCAAGATTTGTGAGCGGAATCAACATACATCGCAAGCATGTTGATGAGAGTTCTGTTGGTCCGTTCAGTTAAGCCGTTAGTCTGTGGGTGGTACGGCGTGGCGTGACGAAAATGAGACGTAGAAAGCCGGAGAAGCTCTTCAACCACATCGGCAACAAATTGCCGGCCACGATCACTGATAATAACACGAGGGGATCCATGGCGTAAAATGACGAATGAGAGCATGAAGTGTGAAACTTCAGCGGCCGTTGCTACACGAATCGCCGCACTTTCTGCATAGCGTGTCAGGTGATCGACGCATACTATAATCCATCGGTTGCCTGTCGTTGATCGCGGCAGAGGGCCGAGCAGGTCAACACCAACTACCTCAAACGGTGAAGCAGGGGGCGTGATGGGATGCAGAAGTCCGGGAGGGCCGCTAGTTGGGCGCTTGTAGCGTTGACACAGTTCACAGCTCGCAACGTACGCTGCTACACTTTGGCGCATATTTGGCCAGAAGAAACGTTATTGTGTGCGCTGAAACGTCCTGGAAAATCCCATATGTCCAGATGTAGGGTCATCGTGCATTACTTGTAGCACATCACGTCGCAAGCTTGTCGGCACGACTAGAAGCAAACGGGCACCCATGCCAGAATAATTTTGCTTGTAAAGAATGCCATCCTTTACAACGTAACGGCGTTGACCGTTCGCTTCGGAGATAAATAGAGGAGCCAGACTGGTGTCGCTGCGTTGCTCCGTGCGAAAGGTGGTAAGGTCAGGAAATAGAGGGTCAACAACTGCTAGGTATTCATCGAAATTGTCTGCGTCACACTCGGTCGTCGAAAGGGGAAGCCTTGATAAACAATCAGCGTCAGCGTGACGACGACCGCTCTTGTAACACACTTCAAAGTCATATTCTTGTAATCTTATGGCCCAACGAGCAAGACGGCCGGATGGGTCGCGTAGTCCGGTGAGCCAACATAACGAGTGATGGTCGGTGACAATTGAGAATCGGCGTCCGTAGATATACGGGCGAAACTTGTGGACAGCGAAGACGACCGCGAGACATTCTTGCTCCGTCACCGTATAGTTGCGCTCAGGTTTACTTAAACAACGACTGGCATAGGCAACCACATGTTCTATGGTGTCATGCCGTTGAACCAAGACGGCCCCGAGGCCTATACCACTGGCGTCGGTGTGAAGTTCGGTTGCAGCAGATGGGTCATAGTGGCGAAGTAAGGGCCCTGAGGTCAGTACGAACTTGAGCTGCTTAAATGATGACTCGCATTCTGCTGACCACTGAAAAGGCACGTCCTTGTTGAGTAGACATGTCAGGGGGTAAGCCAGGTCGGCAAATTTAGGGCACGAAGCGACGGAAGTACGAGCACAAGCCCAAGAAACTTCGCAACTCTCGTAGTGACTGCGGTTGTTTGAAGCTGCTAACTGCAGCGACCTTTTGAGGGTCAGGCCGAACGCCGTGCTTGTCGACAAGATGACCAAGAACCAGAGTCTCGCGGTTTCCGAAGTGACACTTCTTAGAATTCAAGGTGAGTGAAGCTCTCTCAAGAGATGTAAGAACGATGTCAAGACGGCGATTGTGCTCCTCAAATGTACGGCCAAAAATTACAACGTCATCAAGATAACATAGACAAATTTCCCACTTCAGTCCACGCAGAATAGTATCCATGAAGCGCTCAAACGTGGCTGGGGCGTTACACAAGCCAAACGGCATTACATTGAATTCAAACAGACCATCTGGGGTTACAAAGGCCGTTTTCTCCTTGTCATCCGAATGCATGGGAATTTGCCAATAACCGGACCTTAGATCCACGGAGGAGAAGTACGAGGCAGAATGCAAGCAGTCAATTACGTCATCAATCCTGGGAAGCGGGTATACATCCTTTTTGGTGATAGAGTTGAGACGTCGGTAATCCACACAGAATCTCCAAGAACCGTCTTTCTTCCTTACAAGGATCACAGGTGCAGCCCAAGGGCTGCATGACTCCTGAATGACCTTCTTCTTGAGCATTTCTTCCACCTGTTGAGCAATGATTTTGCGCTCTGCAGGTGAGACACGGTACGGTTTCTGCCGGATAGGAGGAGCAGATCCCGTGTCAATCACGTGACGAGTACGTGACTCTGGCACATTATATTGTTCCTCGCTCTGCGCAAAATCAAAGACTGCGGCATGCTTGGCCAGGACGTGGACCAAGGCTCGGCGCTTCTCTGACGGCAACGACTTGTTGACCATAGCCAGAAACTTGTCCTCTGTAGGGTGAGTGACAGCCACGTGGTCTACTGTTTCGTTGCTTAAAGCTGCGATACAACGACTGCTCGCATTTTGTTCGAAGAGGGCAAGCCGCATTCTACTGGGTAGCACGACAGGCTCACTAGAACAATTCAGCACCCATAATGAGGATCGCCCATCGGTAATAGAAATTGCGCAACGAGGCACGAGCACATTTTTCTTCACGCAGTTGAGGGGGACCGGCTCCACAAGGACATCAAACGTCCCAGCGTCTACAGCAGGGGTATCAACGGGCACTCTCTTGATCGACTGGGGCGGCAAGCAAATATCGTCAGTGACGGCGAGGGTACCATGACAGCGCGGAGACCCCTCAGTAAAAGCGGATAACAAAATTTCACCAGCGCCGCAATCCACAGTGGCGCCGCACTCTCGTAGAAAGTCGATCCCCAAGATTACGTCGTGCGTGGAGCTAGCCAGAACAGCAAATTCCACCTTGAACACTCTGTGGCCTAAAGTTACACTCGCAACACACATCCCGACAGGGTACAGCGACTCCCCACTCACTGCACGGAATGTGGCACAGTTGTCCCAGCAAAACATCACTTTGGGTCCTAGCCGTGATTTAAAATTTAAACTCATAACCGAAACAGCTGCTCCAGTGTCTATCAAAGCCATCGTCGGAAGTCCGTCTACGAGGACGTGAACCTTGTTCTGCATCATCGAAACTGGTGGAGGCATGCGTGTGTGTTGTGACAAATGTTCGGCGACCTCACCTCCATCGGCCGCACCACCTAGTTTCCCGGCGGTGGGGAAGTGACACGGCGACCAGGCGATGGAGAACGGCGCCGGCGTGCAGTTGGGGGCGTCAAGCTTCGTACGGAGGCGGGCGAGTCGCTGCGGGTGTTCTGTCGGTAGTTGTTGCCCATGAACGTGTCACCACGGGAGTTCTGCTGGAAACTATTTCCGAAGTACGTGTCCCTTGTCCAGCGAGCACTACCGGGCCGATTGTTCCGTCGAGGAGACGCCGGCGGATTCTCGTAAAACCGTGGTTGTCCGCGACGGCGCTCAGGGCAGAATCGAGCCACGTGTCCACGGACACCGCACTGGAAGCACACAGGTGCCTCACGCAAATCACGAAACCTTCCACTAGGCTCTGTGTATTCGTGATGATCGTCCCACGATGACGCCATGGTACGTGGTTGGTTGAAGGCGTGCTGCGGGCCATCACGACGATGTAAGTCGTAGGTTGGTCGTTCCGGTGCTCGTGATCGAGGCGCATCGTCATGCCCCGTGGCATGAACGGACGCACACGTTGCGTCGTAAGGCAAATAGGCATCGCTGACGCGTGGTCTTGTCGCGGCGACAGCTTCACGTCGATCAAGTTCTTCGCGTACGATTTGTCGTATCGTTGACGCGAGATCGCAGGGTGGTATAGGACCGACGTCAACACTCGCAACGGTGGTGACGTTGGCGAGTCTACCAAACTTAGGTGTAATGCGCTTAGCCTTGAGAGTCTCAAACGTGCGACAATGTTTGATTACGTCGGCGACAGACTCCAAGGTGTCCTTTCCTATGAGGAATGTGTAGACGTCCTCGGCAATCCCTTTCAGAAGATGTCCGACCTTGTCTTCTTCTTTCATGCGAGGGTCTACAGACTTGCACAATTTCAAGATTTCTTCAATGTAAATTGTGCAAGTCTCGCCTGGCACTTGAGCACGCTGCATCAAAGTCTGCTCAGAGCGCTTCTTCTTCAAAGATGGGTCCCCAAAGCAGCTCTTTACTTCATCCACGAAGTCTTCCCATGTGGCTAGAGTTTCTTCGTGGTTTTCAAACCACACGAGCGCCGTGCCTTCTAGAAACAATGGCACGTTGGTCAGCCGGGTGTCCGAATTCCAACGGTTGTATCGACTCACCCGACTGTAGTGGTTCAGCCACTCTTCAACGTCTTCTCCGACCTTTCCGGCGAAGGTCCGTGGCGCCATGTGATGTTGCCACGTTGCGCCAGACGAAGTCAGCGCGTTGTCACCGTTAGGAACCGTGTCCATTGGAAGCGGTGGTAGTCCGGCCAGGCGGCGGCTTCGGCGTATTTTCAGATGTTGCGCTTCCGTGGTCGTTCGTCCTGGACTTCTCTTCGTTACCCAGCACCTCCACCAATACTGTTACGGAGAGATGCGTTTATTAATGAAATGATGGATGCGAGAGGCCTAGGGACCGATGATGTCACAGTCCGAACTCACGTCGTCTTCCTTCACTTTCAATCGTCCTCCCGTATCGTAGCAATATATAAAAGCACGAATTATGGCAGGAAAAAGGCATTTAACAGATTAGGATAAATCGCCAAATGAACCCTCAAAACAAGCACGCGTGGTGTACACAAGATGTTTCAGAATACTGCGCTTAAAATAAATACCAATACTTATTGCCAGTATACAGAAAAAGAGGGAGACAGAGACATAAACAAGCACGACAACATGCGTTTGAATACAACCAGGCTAATAATAATACTAAAACAATCTCCAGTTAGGATCGTTGGTCATTGCTACTGTACAAGAACAGTAATTTTTACAAGGCTTTAGTTACGCCCGATTGGAAAAGTCGGATTTAGCAATGCGAAAGATATATTAGATATGACACAAAATGCAGACCCTCCTTCTAGTCTTTGTGAAGTTCGCAATCGGAGAAATAGTCATTGGTTGAATTAAATATCGTAAAGTATTTGTTCATGAATACCACGCAGTAACTAGAACCATATACCGCATACAGAATATTCACTGCACACATTGTTACACTAGCACATGCAAAAAATGTATCCTGCCCAAACAGTTCGTGAAAGGAAATTGTGGACCTCGCGAATTTGCGCAGAAGCCAATTGCAACATCATTCCGTACGTCCGAATTTGGCAATTTAATGTTCGCAGAAACGTAGTTTAAACAATCCCACATGCTGCGTTGAACTGTGACTCAGAATTAAACTATTGCGTTTGCTTTGTGCACCATTACGTCAGGCGAGGATCTGACAAGATGGATTACTTTCAGGGGCTCGCATACTATACACGTGTCACCCAGAAACGCCCTATCACATGCCGCCTTATCGCATGAAAATATCAAAGAACAGAAAATGCCGGCGATTCCGCACCATAGGCGCTTCGGCGCCTACCTGAACAACGCAATATCCGTGGAAGTGTTGCAACTGCATGACAAGTGCAGGCGAAGATAAAGCATCAGGGACACAGCGCACCCCGCAATGCGTGTCGCGCTTTCCAATGCGCGACATGCGCCAACCTTTATTACGTCAATTCATTTATTATAGTCAACCTGCCTTCATTACGGCAACGTGTGCACCTCAACTCATGTACTAGAA